>NC_134837.1:237446118-237749148 GCF_004210375.1 Tachypleus tridentatus | reverse complement strand
TAAAAAATTTTTAATGGACAGGATTCCAAGTTCGTGTAGGTTTGACACTTTCCCATTCTTTTCTACAGGAACTTGAAGTTCCTCAGGGCTGTGTTTTGAGTGCCACACTTTTCATTATAAAGATTAATGCCATCACTGAACAACTTTCTCTTACTGTTGCAAATGGGCTCTATGTCTATGACTTTCACATCTCATGTTAGTCGTCGAACAGGAGATATACTGAGTGGCAACTACAAACTGCCGTCGATCGTGCACTGAAGTGGACCATGGCAAACAGCTTTCTCTCTCTCTAAAACCATTTGCATGCACTTTTGCTGCCAACAGGTATTCACCCTGATCCTGAACTCCGTATCAGTGAAGTTTCACTGCCTGTGGTCCCTGAGACCAAGTTCTTGGGGTTTATCTCAGACCATAAGCTGACCCTTATACCACATATTAAGCAGCTACAGGTCAAATGTACAAAAGCACTGAACATCCTCCGTGTCCTCTTTACCACCAGTTGGGGAGTGGATCGATGTTCTATGTTAAAGATATATCGTGCTCTTATTCCATCGAAACTCGACTATGGATCACTGGTCTATGGCTCTGCCAGACCCTCAGCCTTAAAGATGCTAGACCCCATTCATCATCAGATTTTAGCTCTGCATTGGGGCTTTCTGCACCTCCCCAATTCAGGGCTTATACGTAGAGTCTCATGAACCTTCTTTGCACCTTCACATAAAATAACTCGACACCAGGACCAATTTTGCTGCATGCCTTTTAAATCTTTTATTACTTTACTTTTTCGATAATGGCCGTAATGACACATAACTTGGAACCAGGACTGGAAAGGTCAACTTCTGGTGGCTGACAGTTGTTCTTGTACTTACCTGTTATTCTTCCTGGTGGGTTATGATAATTAGCATTATGCTACAGAAAGTTCTTTACAACTTCTCTTGCTGTGGTTTCTCTCTTAACATTATAGACTAGATGTCAACATTGGTTTTATGCTATTTATGTTTTTAAATGCTGTTTTGATTTACCTTCATCTCCTTTTATGAATTTTACTACATTTACTTTAGTTTTACCTTTTTACCGGACGTTTGGCACAGATAGCCTAGCTGTTTTGTGCCATAAAACACCAAATCAACCAACTAACCAACATGGAACTGACTGAAGTACATTTGGCTGCTTCTTGCTAAATGTTGTAGTTATGAGATACATTTTAACTGTTTTTAGGTCTTACTGTTATATTTTAGATAATTTTGTATTAGTTATATTTTAAAGCACATAATTAAAAGGTTTAAATGGTATTACAAGCTGAATGAAAACTTTTGCTGAAGGGTTACATATGTCTCAAAGGTACTAGTGACTTGTGTTAAGATGAGTTATAAGCAGTAAATGAAAGTATCAAAAACTAACTATATATGAAAAGGGAAATTACAAATATAACAAAAGGAAAGTCTTTAAAGATATTCTACAGAAAATAAAAGTTTTTTTTTTTTTATTTCCTAATTTTAATTATTTTATTGCAATTATTTCATTGATGTTAGAAGCTAGTTAGTAATATGGTTGAGAAAATAAAAAATAAACATTTACCTTAAAAATTTGATATCCTTTTATGAGGTTCTAGAGGTTATGCAAATGAAATATGAAAATTATAAAATAAAAAGTATTTTTATAGTTAAAAATCACTTTGCACTTGATTTAATAAGAGTTTGAGTACAAGTAACTAAAATAGATAATGTATTTTGTATTAAAAATACTCAATAATAATATCATTATTTGTGTACAAGATACTTATCTTTAACAGTATCTTGTCAGTTTTGATAAGATATGTTAAGAAATCTCAGTTACTGCAATTAATGCTGTACAAGTGAAATTCATTTCTGCAAATTATACAAAAGGGTTGATGTCCCATGAATAACACTGAAGATTCTTGAGAATTTATTTGTTAAAACTAACTGAATATATTAGGCTTATTTAGGCTTGTGTAAACATATTGATCTAGTTTTTGTTATTATCATTTTCTTTTCAATAGTCAACATGCGAACCTAGTGGGGACATTATCAGGACATGGGTCGTGGGTCCTAAATGTGTCATTCTCTCCAGACAACATGCATTTTGTTTCAAGGTAAGTATCATATTATATTTGTATCAACAAACTATACAATATATCTAAAACAATTCCAATAAACAGGAGGTTTATACAGTATGGGAACTATATTAACATGTAGTAAAAAATTACTTTGTTTAGTTGTTAGCCTTCCTCCTCACATTTTCTCAGGTGAATGTGAAAGCATAATATGTAAATTTTAATCAGAAGAAATTTGTAATAAAATGTCTGATAAGTGTTTGAAACAGTTAAAAACTAATAATTATTCATATTAATTATATAAATAAGACTTCTATAGCCTCTTTATTAAGGTTGTATTTAACAACCAGTTGTAAATGAACTGATATCCTGGTTAACTTGAATCACTAATATTCATAACATTACTTACTTCTTTCTTAAATTTTAAATTCCATTTAACTATTAGAAGCTATCATACATTTAATGTTAAAAAATAATTAAATACTAAATGTCTGTGGTGGGGAGCAATCTTATGGTATTATTAGATAAGAGGGGAAATAAACAACAGGCTTGGGTTATTTTCAAGTGACAGGATGATTTCTGTGTTAGTTTTACATATTATGATAAATCTGCTACCTTTTAATGGGAAAGAATAATTTCAGATAAAGTATAATTGGAAATCATATAATTGTCTACTTGAGAATGACTTTGCAAGTATTTAATTTTCTGATTATAGTAAAAATATTTAATAGTTGTATCGTGAGTGAAAAGCCATTTGTTCCAAGTGGAAACTATTTTTTCAGTTTGTTTTCTCTGTAGGTAAAATTAGAATTATATTTTTATACTTGTTGCTTTAAATTATTTCAAGATAATTTTATGTTCATGTCATAAACCTAGAAAATAAGTGGTGTATATATTTAAAGTTTTTTTTGTTTTGTTCAGTTCTTCAGACCATTCAGTGAAGGTTTGGGACGTTTCTACAAGAGAGTGTGCCCACACATTTCAAGAGCACACTGACCAAGTATGGTGTGCCAAGTACAACAGTAATGGTAGCAGAATTGTGTCAGTTTCAGATGACAAAACTATTGCTATATATGACTGTCCAGTTTGAACTATTGTATGTTTTTTGAGTGGTATTGTGCTTAATGTATGATTTAAAATAAGATTTACCAGAACTAGAGAACAGTGTATTAAAACTGTATCAATCCAAGTTTGCAGCTTCTGTGTTTTTGTTATATAGTTATTTATGATAAAGAACCCAGAAATGGTTTTCAAAAACATCTGCTTCAAGAACGTAAGGAAAATCAGTTGTATATATGCTAATAGTCAAAGTTAACATAAAATACTGTAGCACTGAACCAGTCTTTTTTTCTTCTATCATTATATATATCCATGTACACTTTGCAGAATAATCTATTCAAAACATTGTAGTAAATATACTTATCTATGGTGAAGTTTGGGTGCTAAATTTATTGAAAAGTATTTTTATAATTATTTGAAAAAGCAATTGCCATGTACTAATTAAAACAAGTTAATACTGAGACAAGGTATGGTTTCTGTTTGAAAATTAAACATATAAAACAACAAGAGCAGTTGGAAAGATTGCACACTCTTCCTTCACTGCTCCTTAATATTGATGCAGGGTATGGTTTCTGTCTGGAAGTAAAACACTGTAAAACAAGCAATCAGAGAGGTTGCATACTCTTGTCCGGCCACTTCTTTTTGAGACTGTGTGAATTCATATTTGATAACATCTATCTTTACCTTCAAAAACTCAGGAAATCCTTTTCAGATCCAGAATGATCAAAAATCTGTATCATGTTTTGTACTGTGATGAGGAATCTCAACCTTAACATGTCCATGAAATTGGTACAAATCTAATAATACTTTACAGAGTTAAGTAATCCAAAACTGCTGAAATGCCTTATCTCCTCATTATAAAAAATGCTTCAGAGTGACCAACTAAGATTTTGGGATGACTGTCCCTTACTGACTTCCCATCTATTTAAAATTTTTGTATATGTTGAGGTATTAGTTTTGAGATATGCATGTGGAAACATACACAAAGTGTCTTGATTGGACCCAATTGCAGTAACCTCACCCCTATCTATGTGGTTGAGGGTAAATATAACAAGACTAAACATTTAGAATTTTTTATATGAAACACTTGTGTAACTAAGGGCACTTTTCAAGGACTGTACTGCTTCACATTATTTCACTTCTACTCAGCCAAAAATATTTAAAACTTCAAACACTAATTCATACAATTTTGTGAGTGACCCTGAACTTTCACCAAAATTCTTTTTGAAAAATCTTATACCAGCAACCTTATAAAAGAAATGTGTATAAGATTAATATTTTTCCTTAACCTTATGTTCACGAGCTCAGTCAGACTGACTGACCTTGTATCTGTAAAGCTACACATAATATTTACTACAATTTCAAATTTACTTTGTATATTTTTACAAACATTTGGTAAGCTTTTAACATATGTTAAAAGTCTGTGTACACATAAAAAATCAATTTTCAATAAAGCATTTTACTAAAGATTTGTCAGTGTATTTTCAAAGACTGCTTAATTAGTCTGAGTGAAAAGTGATTTTCTAGCCAAGAATAAAAACAGTTTTCATATTTTATTTGTGCACTTTTTTATGACCTCTTATTTTTGGTACACTTACACTGAGATCAGGAAAATCATTAGTGTGCAGCAAAATGAAAGTATGAAATACTATAAGTAATACCATTTTTTCCCTTTTACCCTGACTGCAGTATTAATCAGTTATTGAGAAAGCTTTAGCATACATTTGTTTTGCTAATATTTTCACATTGCTTTCCTTTGTATCCAGAGCAGTAACTCTCAATGGGAACCCAGTAGTTGTTTCTCTTAGAGTTAATGTAAACAGAAAGTAATTGTGAGGTATCATGTTACATGTACTGAAGATTGCAAAATTTTATATATTTTAACTTATTAAAGTTGGTCCTGGTGATTAAGGTGCTCAACTTGCAATAAAGTCATGGGTTCAGATTTTCTTCACTGAACATGTTTGCCTCTTTCAGCTGTGGAGGTGTTATAATGTTACAGATTATTCCACAGTTTGTTGGTAAAAGTATAACCCAAAACTTGGCAGTGGTTAGTGTTGACTAGTTACCTTCCCTCTTGTCTATTACTGCTAAATTATAGAAGGCTAATTCAGATAGTCCTTATGTAATTTTATTCAAACTTCAAAATCAAATAAATTTACTGAAGCTTTGGTAGGCTAAGCTGAGAAATTGTTTAATTCTTACATTTTAGTTACTTCTGTTAAAACATATATAACAGTAAATAAAATATGTACATAATAATACCAATTTTTAGTATTTTTTGCTTCCCAGAACTTGTTTGCAGTGAAGTAAAAACTGATGCTAACTAAAATAGAATTAATGCAGTTTTAAAACATCAATCTTTAGAACTAAGTTATAAATAGGTTAAACAAATAAAGTAAGATTAAGATGTTTGTATACAATAGACTATGGTAGATTGTTAATCAATATTTGTACTGACCATTAGGTAGAGAAGAAATGGTTCTTCCTATTCATTGTAAACATATCTATCATTCCTGTAAATTTGATTATCAAATAATCTTTAAGGTCAAAGATGAGAGGTAAGATGGACTTCTCTGGTGAGTTTGACAGATTTATTGATATTTCAACATATCAAATAGTTAGGAGGTTAAAAGTTTAAATTTTTGTTTCTAACTGTTCAAAAACTAGAGAAAAGAGTTAATGAAATTAGGAACTGTTGTATTTATAATAACAGGGGTGCCATAACTTTTAGATCATCACATATCCACCTATAGTAATCATATTTGATGACCTCAAGTTTAATATGTATGTTTGATAAGTTTTTGTGTTCACAACATGACAAACAAGCACTGATGGCTTAGTGTTGCTATTGTGCAAAAGTATAGTTTTCAGACTAACTTTAGATACTGTGATAAAGTCTTCATTTTTCAGGATGATTTTCAGTACCTAATTCTTTCATTAGTGCATCAATGTTGGTACAGAAATGATAAGTATCATATATGCTGCAGTGAGAAGCAAGACTTTCTTGGTGACTTTGGTAAACTGAAACACTTTTTATCTTGGAGATAATAAATCCCATTGCTATAAACGAGAGCCAACAAGTTCCCCCAGCTGTTTTGATAGAGACAAGTCACAAATCAGGTCGTCTAGCTTTTTTTTGTATGATAAAATGAGGTGATTTATTTTGAGGTGCAAAAGGAAGAAGAATTACGAGAAGAAGAGGACGAAGCTGTGCCATACATGGAATTTTCTTTTTTAAATTTCTCCCTTAAACTGGTAAGAAGTATTTATAAGTGTTGTAGCACTCTCCATTCACCCAAACAATGAGTCAATTATTTTTTGAATTTTTTTATCATCACTATCCCTCATAATGTCAGTAAAATCCCACATAAAGCATGGCTGCAGTGTATAAAAGAAAAAATCTGACCCATTTATGCAACAGTTGCAATGAATGGTTTCAGTAAGTGAATGTTTAAGCAGAGATAAAATTTACTGTTACTGCAGAACAATTATCTCACAGTCAAATAATGTTTGAAGTAAAATTTAATCAAATGTGTGAATGCTGAAATCTGTAATCCAAAACATTAGCACAAAAAAACTTTCAGTATGGTACATTTATCATGCTAAAATATCAGTAGTATGGTAAAAGTATACCATAAAAAGAAGGAAAATTGCCAAAGAAATTGTTTTTTTTCAATTTTAAATAATTAAATTCCTTCTTTTTTGTTTTTACTATTGGCAAAGTGGTATTTAAGGCCACTTTATTAATACAGAGTGCTGCACACACACATACAAAAATAAAAAATATATCATTCATAACTAAAATAATATTAACATTTTGTGAAAAATAAATCATATCAACTTAGTTTTAAGCTTTAATTTCTATATATTTTACTGCCTTTATTTTCATAACAATTTAAGTGGTGCAACATACATCATAAAATATATACTATTCTAAAAATGGGAATAAAACAAAGGATTACTGTGATAACTCTTCTGGTCTTTCTATGTATGGAGTATTCTTCTCTAATTGAATGTCCTGTCGTAGCTTTACGTCTGCAAGACAAACATTTAATAAGTCTTAATGAATCATTTGTAAAGGGATTTAAGAATGTTTGTCATATTTCATATGCATGCAGTTTTAAAACTTTTTTTTATACATTTATCTAGAACACTCAACATTTGAAGAAATGACTACAATTTTGGAACTACTAAACATTAATATACAAAAACTAGATGCATAAAATCCAAATAATCTATATAAAATTTCTCTATGAAGTGATGAGGCTGTTTGGAGCAATATAAAATAAATGGTTATTGTATCTTTTAATAATTATTGGAAGTTATCTAATAACCCAGTTGAACAAAACATTGCAAGTCATTGACTAATTTCAGGGCTTATAAATCTGATCATGCATCTATGAAACTGAGATTTTATAAACACCAAATTTATATTTTAGAGTAATTGCACGTAATGCTTTGTTACTTATTAAAATCGATTACGACAGTGAACCACAGATTATTGGAATAAAATTTTTGAAATAAACATTAATTTCAATAAATACACACTGACAGTGGCTTTTATACAGAAATGAATATATAACAGCTAAAGTATTATTACTTTGTTAGATTTCGTGTTATAGCATACTTTACATATATCATTGTTTATATTAACTAAAACGATGTCAGTTTTTTGTTTTTACCTAGGTATGTTTAAAATACTTGCAGTTTGCCATCACATCTCTCCTTTCACAATAACACTTTTATTTACTTAGATAATTGTATTTCAGGGTCCAATAACAGCAGCCTTTTAAAGAGGTTTTTCTTTTGAACTATAACTGAAGTATTCTGTTTAAATTATACTCGTCAGTCTATCATAACTACACTGATTTTTTTCCTATCATTAAAAGTGTTAGTTTTTAAAAATCACTATAAACATGAGCAAGACTATCCACTTGCTTTCTTTAATTTATTGGTGGAAAAACAATAAGTTTATTTCACTAAGACTTTTCATGTCTTTATTGCAGTTTTGATCATTTTATTCACAGAGTTTTTTGAATAAACAATCTAAGTCTATAATAAATTAGGCTTAATAAGACTGCAAGTACATATAATATGAAAGTTTCTTTGAAGCTTAAAAAGATTGAAACTTTGAAACACCTTTAAAGTATTTTCATTAGTTCAACAAGTACGTTCATTTGGCTTTTTTTTTTCTCCTCAGTTGAAGGCTGACAAAATTTCCCATCAGAACAAGTTTTAATTATTACAAAATATATAAAATTCTGAAATTAATATTGAGAGAAAACAAATTCTGCATTTTTAAATGCTTATGGTTGTATTTGTTATCCATTATTTCATTTTATTGTTTAGTTTACCTATGAATTTTTAGTTGGGTTAAAATGCTAACCCACCTTCTAATTAATCATTTGTATTTTGAATAAAAAAAAATGTATGTATGTTGAAACACACCAGCTTTCCTAGCTGTGACATACAGATATTACTAATGTTGCAAAAAATTTTGTAAATTTAGGATCACAAGGTTGTGCTCTAGTTACCTACTCGGTGAATAAATATCCTGCCGAGAGAAAGAGAGTCATGAGATAGTGAAATATGCAAATAGTGAATTATTCCTGTTTATCACTCTATTGCTGTAACATTGAAAGTTATTTTTGTTGCTGCTGTATTTTTAAAATTAGTTTTTTTCTTTCTGGTTTTTTTTCCTGATTGTATTATTTGAGATAATATTAATATTTATGATATACTATTCATTAACATTCATGTCAGTTCCTGGCCAGGCAAGTGTTTATTAACTGTGTTTTTATAAGTGTCAAATTTTTTCCTCGTGTTGTTATTGCTTTTCTGTTGCTGTTTAAACCTAATTGTGGCAGGTTATTTTAGACCTTTACAAAGAAAGAAAAAATTCATATATTTCTTTCTTACTGACACTTAAACTAATTGTACTTCTTTCTTACTGATACACTAATTATATTTTTGTCAATGTCCAAAAAAATAAAAAAAGCAATCATTATTCTTATCTTTCATATGCCTATTGATATCTTCATGGAAATTGAAGAAACCAGTCACTGTTTTTAATCAAAATCTTTGCTTGTAAGCTAAGTGCTTTCTTCGTCTCTCATCTTACAATGAGACAATCCTTACTTACTGTGTGTTTTAACAACATACAAATACAAAGAATTTCTTTTAAGCTAACAAAAACTAAAAGGAGACAATGTATTTTACAATTTATTACAATATCTTACCATAACGACCTTGTTTATTAAGTTGAAGTTGAACTACTTTTTCACGGAGAAGCATTTCACAATCCCACCCTATCTTCAACTGCTGCAGGTTAAAAATACTAGACATTGACTAATTGTATAGTTTTTCTTTATTTGCAAGATTTATATGAATCAATATAATCTTATCAAGTGAAATATACTTAGTTCTACACATCGTCATTTGCATACAGAAACATAGAAACTTAATTGTCTCAATACTTCTAACCCTCCCCCAAAAAAGGTAGGTTTTGAAAGTTATGATCAATGTTGCTTGAAAACTAGTTATGTTCAATGTTATGTTTGAAAACTAAGTCACTGAATCAATATAAAAACAGAAAATATAAACAGTTAAAAATTAATGTTAAACATCAACATTTATTATAAAAACTAAGAATCACAAGAAAAACTTAATTGTCTCAATACTTCTAAATACCCCTCTAACAAAAAAAAAAAAAAAAAGGTTTTGAAAGTTATGGTCAATATTACATTTAAAAACTTATGTTACTCAATCATTATAAAAACAGAACATATTATAAACATAACTAAAAATTAACATTAAACATTTATTATAAAAACTAAGATAAACTATATATATTTTAAATGATATTATTTTGCATAATTTTTGAGTTTGGGACACAAGTAGTTTTCAGAGACCAGTCCTCTAATTTCTGTTAGTTTCTTCTCTATGATACTAATAATCACAGGATGAAATATAACTAAATTTTACAAAGTTATATTTACATCAAACATTCTTTAGATCTGTAAAATTGTTGCATATTTTAATAATATTCACACATTAATGTACAAAAACCAAAAAAATTATTATGTAAAGCAATACTCGTGTGAAATTACCAGGGCTGGTGCAATGTATTTTGTTATCCTGTGCAAATGCTGATTATGCTGTCCATCTCACAGTAAATCCTGGTAAGCAACAGTAATGTTATGCTCTAGCTGTATGCTTTATCACAGAATACTGATTGTGCCTGACTGAGTATTTTTTTCACTCGGATAAGGAACAGTTGGTAAGCTGTGCCAATATTCTGAAATTATTTTTTGTTGCACCCAATAACCTGTTGCCTTGTGCAAATGCATGTGCTGCCTCCCCTTCCCCCAATTGCATGGGCTGTGGAAGTTGCAAGTAGCTTCTAACTTCTATCATTGATCTTACTTATGTAAAAAAAATAAAAAAATTAAGAAGTAGGAACTTACCTCTGCTATCTTATCATGATCTGATTCTGATGCATGTTTCCTGAATTCTTCACCAATTTTTTGCCTAGCTGCTGTAGTAAAGTAAAAAGTTTAGAAAAATAAATAAATATTGTTAGAATTACATAAAAGAAATTAAGTTTGTCATAACAAGAATACTAAATTCTCAATCAGTCTTTACAAAAATACATTATATGTAACTCTCACTGACATACAAGTTATAAAGCTATATAAAGGTTAACTGTCAGTTATTGTTTTTAAAACTATTACACTGAATGGCAGTTATTGTTTAAAAGACCTTTATCAAGTTAAATTGTTAGTCAATATCCATATTCAGGTATCAATCAGTATTTAATGAACCTTAGATTACCTTCAGCTGACAATTACTGTTTACAAAATGATATTACAGTTCCCTCTCATTCTTTGTTTATGGAACTAAATCTAGGGGATTAATGGAATTTGATAAATGATTAATTATTCAGCATATTAAGCAATTACAACCAACTGATTAAGCTCAAAATCCTTTAATTAAAAATGATAATGAGAAATCATAATGACAATATCTTGATTACTTTATTAATCCTGTGACATTAATTAATTTAATCATAGTTTTTATTAAATGATTATTTTACATAGTACTAAAAGTAACTGATTACGTTGATTATTTGATTTAATCACCCAGGTATATAAAAACCTCAATATTATGTCAGTAATTATACATCAGTATTTGTCATTATTAATAATCAATATGATTATTTAAGTCTAACTATTAATTAGTAACTATTTTTTAATAATTATGCACTAATTATTAACTAGTTTTTATCTTATATTTTGGTTGATAATCTGCCGTTATCTTTAGGAAAGTTCTGAGAGGAACCATTTTCTGTTTTGGTATTATCTGAGATTTGATTTTGGGTCTTCTTGATGAAAGTCTGATGTAACTCCTCTTTTTTAAGGGAGGTGATAAGAATTGTCCCAGTCATTATAGATCCATTAGTCCTACATCAATTGTGGTAAAAGGTTTTGGAAAGTCTGTTGAAAGATGCTTTGCAAAGTCATATAACAAAGTTTAGAATTTTTGTGGATAGTTAAAATGGTTTCATTAGGGGAAAATAATTGCCTTAAAAATCTTTTGTCATTCTCTGAAAAGGTCTCTACTTGTGTAGATTTGGGATATCTAGATTTTCAGAAAACATTTGACAAGGTGCCACATAAAAGGCTTTTAAAAAAATTGTCTCTACAGGTATGGGGGGATAAGTTAGGGAATTGGATAGAAGTGTGGCTGGATGGAATTCAGTTAAAATGGATTAATGTCACAAGTTGAATACCTACTGGATCAGTCTTAAGTCCTTTACTTTTTTTTTAATTATATTAATGACTTAGATGAAGCAATGGTCAGTAAATTACTCATATTTGCAGAAAATATTAAGGTCTTAGGTATTAGCTATGAAGATGATGCTGCTGATTTACAAAATGATTTTGATAATTTATTGAGTTGGACAAATAAATGGCAGATGGATATCAATTGTAATAAATGCAAGATCATGCATTTGTATTATCATAAGTTGAATTATAAGTATAATTTGAATGAAATAACCTTAAATGTACCATGAAAGAAAGGGATCATAGTATAATGGTTGATCAGTCTCTAAAGCCATCTAAGCAGTGTGCTATTGCTGGTGGTAGGGCAGATAGGATGTTATATCTACAGGGATATTGAATACAAGTCTAAAGAGGTTATAATTTCGTTGTACAGGTTATTGTTTAGGCTATATGTGGAATATTATGTTCAGTCTTGAGCTCCTTACCTTAGGAAAGTCATCAAATTATTGGAAAGGGTTCAGAGAAGGGATATCAGAATAGCCCTGAGATGGAGGGGTTACCATATGAGTAGAGGCTGAAACATCTCAAATTGTTTCCTCTTGAAAAAAAGAAGAGTTAAGGAGAATTTGATTGAGGTGTTTAACATTGTAAAGGGAATAAATAGTGTCTGTATCATTTTTTCATATTTAACAGTGGGAATATTAGGACTACAGGACACAAATATAAATGTTCAACAGGATATTCTAATATGGTGGTTGGCCTTCAGAATGAGTTGTCTTTAGATGTTGTAGAGGCAGTAAATTTAAATGAATTTAATAAAAAAGCTTGATAAGTACATGAATAATAAGAACTGTCTTTAAGTTTTGTGTGTTTCTTAAAAAATCTAACTTATTTTATAGTGAGAAAGACCAATAGGTCCCATGTTATCCCATGTTGTATTAATTTATTGATATTATATGTTTAGTTTCCAAAGTTAATTACAGTGAATATTGGTTACAAAATGCAAAGGATTAAAATTCCATAATAACAAATAAAATATGGTTAATAACATTCTACAAGTTGATGGCCAACACTGATCTGTTTTACATTAATATAAGGCACTGATGTCTCCTCATGTGTTTATGGCGAAATGTTATTACACTTATTATTCTGCTGTATGCTCAAGGGGTTAAAAACAATTAATAAAAAATGTCCTATTTCTTATCTTAAACATTATGACATGAAGAGGATATGAATACTAAAAATAATCCACATGTTTGTAAATTCAAGACTTAAATAAAGTCTGAAAAATTTAGGATTACATTGTAATTTTTTTTTTCTCATGATGTAAAATACATTTACATGTTATAACAACTTGACTTAATATACCTCAAGTGCCTTTGTAATGGATATTTATCCAGGATTAAATAGTGATTATTTGCTACTCTAATAAATATTGAAAATTAATGTATATACCTTCAATAGCAACTGAATCTCCATGAAAAACACTTTTCCTTGTTCGATGAAGAGCTCGAAAACAAGCTAAAACCTATGAAAATAGCACAAATAGTGTATTAATTCCATTTAGCTAAATATAACATATAAATGAAAAAATATAGTTTTTTGTATGTAATTAATACCAGTTTCACAAATTTTATTTGTTTGCTGAGGAATACGAATTTATCTATTAACATCAAATTTCACCATATATGTACTGAAGAAGATTCAAAACTTATAAATAAACACATATGAGTAATAATAGAAAATTACGTTATAATGTTTCAAAGGATAAGTTTTAGTACTTGTTTTGAGGCTTTGGTTTGGTTAATGATAGAAATAAGTTTAATATGTTGTGAGATTACATAAGATTTTCTTTGAATACTGTCAGTTCATTAAATTTTACAGCTTTCAACAGTTATTAGGCTGATTACTTACAAAAAACGAGTGAATAATTTGAAACAAACTTGATACATCTGCAAACTCAAATTATCCTTTCACTAATTTGTAATTCTTGAATTAAAAATTACATTTATTGGAGAAGCACTGATTCTACGAGGTACCATTTGCAAAATAACAGAATTTAGATAATAACATGAGACTGCTGCAATGATTTAACAACTGTTGACCTATATAAATTATCCTTTGTAAATATCAACTTTAATATTGCAGAGAAAGATCTATAAACTTTTTTAAAATTATTATTATTACCTCCATGTGCTAACTTCAGGATTAAATTATCAATGGTAACTAAATGAAAACATCTGGTTTACAAAATCAATCACATCTAACTGGATTGAATCAATTAATGTCTTTCAAAAGATGCTTTCATAATACTATTTAGTTTCTTGCTCTATGACTCAATATTTAATCAACTTCAAAATAGAATTATTTTCTTACATGCATGTGAATGCCTAAGGTTTGGAAAAAAATGCACTTTATCTTAACATAAATCTTTCTGCTCTTTTAACAACTTGTTTACTTTAGCAATTGTAGTATAATGAAGCTATTATTAAAGTGATGTCCTCTTTTAAGTTTGTTTTGAATTTTGTGCAAAGTTGCATGAAGGCTATCTGCTACAGCTGAGCCTAGTTTAGCAGTGATGACTAGAGGGAAGAAGACAGTTATCATCTCTATCCACTGCCAACTCTTGGAAGACTTTTTTACCAACAAGTAGTTGATTGATTGTAACATTGTAATGCCACCATGGATGTAAAAATGAGCATATTCAGTGTGATAGGGATTTGACCTCACAACCCTGAAATTGCAAGTTCAGTGTCATAACCACCAGATCATGCCAGGCCCCTTTCTTATGAATCAATTTATGTTGGATAAATCATATTTTCATATTTATTGTACATTACAACTATTACATTTGTTCTGATTTATAATTTGAAACTATTATAATCTTTTATTATACAATCTCCCTTTAAATTTAAGTTTGCCTTTGGTTATCCATGCTTTTCAAACTTTCTCAAAAATTACGTCCAGTTTTAAATGGAAATTATTTATTGCTTCAAATCTAGATTTGGAACTAACCTAAGATAATGCATTGATTTACAAAAAAAAAGTTGAGACTTCTAGTTTTTAATGGAAATTTTTCAATAATCATCCAAAAAATAATTAATCTGCATAATTAATTTATTTAAAAAGTAGAGGCTACTTAAGAATTTAACATTTTTTACACTTACAAAACTGAAGACAATCATAAAGTTATGAGTGCATTTTGAAACAACTGGGCAATTAGATGATTTATAAAATCAAATGTTGCGATTGGGGGGGGGGAGAAGTTGGACTGAGGATGATTTAAAAAAAAATATATAAATGTTTATATCAAACTGACAAAAGTAATTTATAACAGAAATTGGTAAAATTATACTTCTAGCTATCTCTCTATTAGGTTACTTTATGACCAGCTTTTATTTCCATTGGTGACTACATTTAGTGCACAAACAATGCACATGCAGTGTTAACTTGGTGATATAAATATTGTTCTATTATCTGCACTCTACAAATATAAATAGACAATCCATGTCCATGATTTGATGTTCTTATTAAAACATTCCTTTTGATGAGATGGTACATTCAGGTATATTGCAACTTTTATAACATATCAAATAGGTGATGCATTTCACAAGGATTGTTGTTTGTATGACATCAAAAATTAAGCAATCAGTTTAATAACAGTAAACAGTTTTTTAAAGATAGATGAAAAGTGTTTTATTAAAGTTGGATACATTTAATCTTCTTTAATTGTATATTTTACCTTCCTTATTTGAGATCTGTGGTTTCTAACCAGTTTAATGATCTTGAAGAATCTAGAAGACTAACTAACTGGTTAACCAGTTCTTCTAAGTAATATAAAAATATTAATTCAAGAAAACAATAATTAATAATGTATGGTGTTAAAATAAATTTACCTTTATTTCAATGTGTTGTGCCATAAGTAAAACTGATGAAAAATTGCATTTCACCAACTGAATTGCATACTTGATGTAACAATAATATACTGCAGCGTGTTAATATGAATAGTGTTTCAATCATATATATGCAAAAACGGCTCGTTTGGGTTGAGAAAATATTTTACATGGAAGAGCAAACAACGTTTCAACTTTCTTCGGTGGTCATCGTCAGGTTCACAAAGAAAGAAAGAGGTAAGTGTTTCAATCACTACTGTGTCTGTCATATCAAAGGCAACCAGCAGAGCACTGATATTGGGTGAAAGACTTTAGTGACACTGAATGCAGCAGACACAGTTTGGCTGGCATATTTTCATACATTCTTCTCTACTTTCAATCAGAAGTTCTTGTTAATAATTAAGAAAATTAGTTTTTGTATTTATAATATTTATCCTAAAATTAAGATGAAAGGGAATTTTCTATTGAAATAAACATCGTCATTAGTTTAACAAATATCCAAGCAGAGTAAGACAGAAACTTAGTCTTAAACTGTATTTTAAAAGAAATCTTCATACTGTAAAAGTTATTATTATTAAGATGGCCAACTGTCCCATTGTGCATTGGTATATTTCTTTATAAAATAGTAAAATTTAAAATGTTATCTAGCAAGACACCTAACTGCACCATTTGTTTTTTATACGTTCTTTCGTGTGTCCATATTATTTTCACTTCAAAAGAAAGTTGCCTGCTCAATCATATTTTACCTCTAAGGTACTGACTCTATAAGTTTTTTACAGTTATTATCTTTACTGGACTGACTTTCCACCGTTGTAGTCAGTGTTTATGACAAAATTATTAAAACGTCGGCAAAACTAAGGCCCATACACTAGAAGTGATGTTTCATACACTCTCGTCATATAGATAATAAGTTAATATTTACAACCACACATACAAAAAGAAATACAAATTATTCATTGGAAATAAAACAATATTAATGTTTAAACTCTGCAAAACACTCTTTATCTTACTTTTTAAAAAAGGCAGATGCTTACCTCTGATCTCAGAGATGCCATAGAAACACAACGGTAAACGAGAGCAGACCACAAATGCGTATAATTCAGAAACGGAACATCATAGTTATTTATATAATAATATTAAATTAAAAAGGAGTTCTTGGCAAAAATAAAAACAATAAATAACAATAACTTTAATGTTGTCTTACACACCACTGGTGATTATAATGGTGTTGTAATTTTTAAAGTTTTTGTTTTAATTATCACCGTTTTCATCAGCGCATGGTTGTGCAAGAATACTGCAATTCAGAACGACACCGTTGCGAGTTATAACATAAATTATTATTATATAATAATGTTGCCATCTTTCACTGTTCTTCATTGAACTTCGATTTCAATCGTATGAATCCGTTTCCAAGTTCATTATGTTTTTACTTATAGTTGTGTTTTGAGCAAAGGTCTCAGATTAGTTCTCAATGCACTTCTGCTGATAACTTCAGCGCCATAAAAGATGCTGCACAATTTTTCGTCGTTTAAGCTTACAAATTAATTTAGCCAACAATAGCAACATTAACACTAATTAATATGCAAGGATTCCAATGTAAATCCTTTCATTCCATTCAAAAGACACAATAACACATAGACACCTAATCAAGGAAATTTGTTAGCTTTAGAGTATTTTATCAACAAGTGCCAAAAGGAAATCGACAACCTAAATTTCTCTAACAAATCCAAACTGATCATAGATATAGAAAAAAACATCGACGAGGTTAATGATAAATACAACATTTTCATCAAATTAGCAGACAAAAGTGTACTTGTAAACTAGATAAGTGTTTCTGTAAGTATCTGAAATATTTTTCAACTTATAGTGTTTAATCTTAAATACTTAATAAATTGGTCGATTGACCTAAAACGTGTTTGGTAACAGACAGCATATTTAAACATGAATTCTCCACTTTAATCAGTAAAGCCAACACAATTTCACAAACACTTTATTCCTACCTAAGTAAAATCGACTCACGCACACCACAAATATACGGCTTCCCCAAACCTCATAAACCAGATTGTCCATTACGACCAATAATGCCCACATATGAATCGTTTAATTACAATCTTGGTAAATACATAGCATGGCCATTCTCTAAATATGTAACATCAGCCAGCTCATTCATCAAAGACTCTTTTAATTTCAAGTCTAATCTAAATCAACTTAATCATAAAACCTTAATGGCCAGTTTCGATGTTATATCCCTCTTTACAGAAGTTCCAACCACTGAAGCCTGCAAGATAGCCTTAGAACTCTATATCCGAGACCCTAACCCAACTATAGACATTCCCAGGAACCAACTAGCAACCCTCCTATAATTTACCACGATAAAGACAAACTTCATGTTCAACAACCACTACTATATACAAACAAATGGCCTAAGCATGGGCAACCCAGTATCACCAGTTCAAGCCAATATTTTTATGACACAAGTTGAAACACAAGCAATTAACACAGCATTACATCCACCACTATACTGGTACAGATATGTAGATGACACAGTTGCGGGATTCAGATCTACAGAACACATACTTAATTTTTTCAATAACATTAACTCTATACATTCCAACATTAACTTCACATGTGAACAGAAAGAAAGCAATCAAATATAATTTCTTAACCTCAAAATTACAAGAACCGACACACAATTCAAAACAGAAATCCACCGAAAAATCACCCACACTGGACTATACATTCCTTGGGACTCAGCACATGAAACAAAACAAAAACTCAACATACTAAGAAACCAAATAAACACAGCCATAAAACTATGCTCACCAGATAAAATTAACGATGAATTAGACAAAATAAAACAATACTTCATCAACATCAATAAGTTTCCTCCACAAACCGTAGAAAACATTATACGCACACACCTAGACAGAAAGCAAAATCAACCAACAAAAGTAAATATATCTCACGAATCAAAAAATTACGAAACCATATTCTGCTGCATACCATATATTTCCAACACCAGCAGACAAATAACCAACAGTTGGCAAAAACTAGTAACAAAATATGACATTCCAGTTAATACCAAATTTATTCAAAAACCAGGCACAAAACTGAGGTCTATACTATGTAAAAACTACACTGACAAACACCACACCAACATTATTTATAAAATACAATGTAACAACTGCCACGACTTCTATATTGGAGAAACAAGTAGAAAAATGGAAACCAGATTCAAAGAACATAAAAGTCATCTTCACACGTTTTCGAACACTGCAAGTCAAATAAACACAACATAACCATAAAAAACACTCAAATACAAAAATAAACAAACGCAAAATTAAAGAAGCCTTACTTATACAACAACTTAAACTCAAAATAAACCAATATAAAGGAATACCTTTATACCTACATTAAATATAATAAAATAAAATTATATATATTCAAACTTCTAACATCGCCCTCTACATTCCGACACTCAGTTACACAACCCCTTCCAAACATGTGGTCAGCTTTCGGTCAGTTACCTCTTTCTTTCTTTGTGAACCTGACGATGACCGAAGAAGGTCGAAACGTTGTTAGCTCTTCTACGTAAAATATTTTCTCAACTCAAACGAGCCGTTTTTATTTATATATAATTCTCCACTTTATAATTTATTTTTGTGTGCATCTTAAAATAAAACTTGCGAGAATCTTATTTATGTTTTTACAGGTTTATAGTTTGTTTGTTTTTGTTTATAGCATTGCCACATTGGGATATCTGCTGAATTTACAGAGGGGAATCGAATCGCTGATATTAGCGTTGTAAGTCCGTAACCTTACCGCTGTACTAGCGGGATTCGTTTTATAGTTTTATAAACATTTTTTGGAAATTTTGTTTCAGTTAAGTTAAAGGCACAATCTCTGAAAAGATTAAAATGTTAGTAAATATTAGTACTGTAGAAGTTTGATAAATAAATATTCTTTCTCTTGAAAACTTACAGTTTTGTTTTTCTAAGCACCCCTACAGTATAATTAAATCAAAAATAAAGGGTAAATAAATTAAAAACGGAAGTACTATAATATTTTATAATCGCAGCATAAATAATTCACCGCTTTCAACTTTTTTCCTTCAAATCAAAGAAACATTATTTTAATAAGAAAGTTTGTGTATTAGTATTTAAAATACAATTATCATATAGATTAAGCTTGTTTCGTGGGTGGGTGTAGCGTGTAAAGTGCACACGAGTGACTGATTAGAGGAGGAGGCCAACATGACGAGACTATCGTTTCAATATAATATAATACAAAACAGTACAGTGTTGGTTACCAGGCTGTTAATTTAGGGGCACTCATTGTGGACACGATTATGCAAAACGAGTTTGCAGGTTTCCGAAATATTAGACATCATTCAGATGTTACTGGATGATGCTGTCACTCGCCGTATAAAGAAACCTGTTTAAACTATGATAAAAATATTCAATTGCACACCAAGTTTTACAAGTATTCTGTACATTTTAATTGTTTAAATGAACAAGAGGAAAACTTAAGTCATAAGTGCATTTTTACTATTATATATTTTTCATTTTCCCTAATACTCAAATTAATGTTTTTCAATTTCTTAAAAATACCACCTGCTATTAATACAGTGGCCGTAAACATTCTTTAATGTTATTTTATTTTACTCTCACTAATGAACTTTTGGAGCTGTTAGTAAATTATATCTTATACCATTTTTCTCTCAAGACCCATTTCCTCTTTCTTCTCATCTGTAGACGCCATTATTTGAATATTTATGATATCGATTCTTTTTGTACCCTCCTCAATTATTCCAATATTCTTTTTTCTGACCAGTCCATCCTCCGTAAGACTTTGGCTGTTCAGAAAGTGACAGCTTTTTAATATTTCCTTTACTTCTGTTTTTCTTCTCTATGATGCACATAACCCAAACAGACCAATGTACCCTGTTTGTGCCCTTCATCTACTTATCACAAACCTTATATTTTTAGGCTTCTGTCACTGACTCTTCATTTTCTGGAATTCTCCCTACTCCAGTGACATTTTCCTTCTACTTTTACAAATTGGGTCTGGCAATTCTATAGTGATTGATGCTCACAGACTGTTCCACATTTCATCGTATCAGATTCATCACCTCGCTTTCACCCTCACCTCCCACTTCCAACAGCTGCTGGATGAGATTTATTGGATGGGCATGTGGATTACTCCTCACAACTTGATCACCCACTCTCTTCACCATCTGGATGTTTTGTCTCCCAAAGGTTACTACCTTCCTCTATTCACTATTCTAAAGTCTACCCATCATTTCTAGATTGGTGAGTACCCTTTCCTTTTTTTATATAATTTACTTATAGGATCCTGCCATGTGGCAGATCGTGCCTTGTCTATTTCTCAATATATTAATCGAACCAGGATTACAGAAAGAATTCATACCACCTTCACTGGCTACCTATATATCCATTGTGAGTTGGGGTGTTCTGCAAAACAACTTGAAGTACTCTCATGGAATGTATATATCTGAATGTTGTCTGATCCAGAACATATCTATTCCATGGAAACACCATAAAGTGTTTTGATCACACTCCTGACTCATGCTTGCTAGCTTTTCAAAATAGGGTTATGTGGTCACTTTCTTTCCATGCTGAAAGATTGACGTGTATTTTCTCCAGGTTTTCTCACTGTAAATTCTTCCTTCTTATCATATAGAGTAGAGAATAGGAGATCCTTGTCACTTTGGGAGAGTGGTGGACCATGGAGAATCCTCCCCAAATGGGACCTAACTACTAGGGCTAGAACAAGGGGTGCAAATAAGATAAGAAGTGCGGTGGTAGTGACACTGTTAATGTCACACAGTTCGTCCCCCACATAGCTATATCATATGCCATTCTCGTGTCTGATTATTTGAGTTGAGGGTAGCACACGCTACAATGATGTGTTCTCCTGCAGCCAGTCTCTTCAGTAGAGTTGAGGAAAACATATAATACAATGCCCTCTTTCTGAATCAGATATGTGTTCAGTTGAGTGCACATACCATGCTATTCTCTATACCATTACTGTTTTGCTCTTCTCTCGCAATGTTTGATGTACAACACTATTTGGTGTAAGAGTTACTATTGAGTTAATTTAGTGATCTAATATTTAATGGTCACTAAGTATTCTTAACGGGAGTGTTAATTATGATTAGCATTAAGCTTGAAGCTTTCACGTTTTTCTAATTATGTGTAATGTTGTTGTCCCTGGAGGGTTGCGGATTTCTAGATTGTACTGTCACTTGTTTTATAAATGCGTGCAAATAAGAAAAGCTAAGTCAGTAAACGTTGACTTGGTGAAAGTGATGTTAGACTACGTGATTGTTAGTTCAGCCATAACTGGTAATATTTTAAACTTAGTTTCATATTTTAACAAAGATTAGGAGAATGATTACCCTTGTCAAAGGGTGCTATAAAGTAACTATGATATACGGAATAATCTCAATGAATCAGGTTGTGAGGTAAGAAACAGAGCAGAGAAAAATATTGTCAATTGGTTGCTAGGGAGTCTGAGCTAGCTTGTATGGATATTTGACATAAGAAAGCATTATTTAAAGCTCTGTATACAATCGTGGTAACCAAAAGAGATAACGTAAGTGAACTTATCACTAATTATGTTGTGAAAACAGAAAAAAAAGGAATTATAAAGAGCATTTGATATATTAAATTTCTTGTTGGAAAGTAATTAATATTTGGTATTTCCAAATATGTTTGTTGCCTTAGGAATTATTTCAATATTACCAGTATCAGTAGCACCAGAAGAAAGGGCATTTACTGAATTATAAATTACCTTGGATAAAAATTGGTAAATACCTTAGAAAAGATAACCTGTTTCCTAGAGTTTTAAAGATTTTATTTGGGAACAGCTAGCCAATATTTTTTATATGTCATTGAGTAGTGAAAAAGTATTCGAAGATTGAGAGTTTGCTTATGTTATTCAAATATTTGAAGAATGTGATAAACATTATCCAGCCAATTATAGGCCAGTTAGACTTACATAAGTAGTTAGAAAGGATATGGAGTATGTGATTGAAAATGCATTACAATTACAGTCACTTAAAGCAGTTTGATATAGTGTCAAAGAACGTACATGGTTTCACCAAAAGAAAGTTTTGTTTAACAAATCTGATATTCTTTGATGATGTCACTGGAAGAGTTGGACGAAATGCTGTGGATTTGGTTTACCACAATTTTCAAAAAGCATTTAAGAAGGTGTTTCATAAAAAGACTTCTTACAAAAATTAAATATGTGGGTATGGAGGAAATGTTATTAGATTTGATAGAAAACAGATAAATCTGACTGGATCATAGTTACAAGGAGAGTCCCTCATGGCTCTGTCCTCTGCTGTTTGTGATTTATATTAATGATATTGACTTTGGAATGACTAACAGAATTTTGAAACTTGCAGATGATATTAAGATTTTTTTGGGTGGCTAATTGTATCAAAAATGCTGTAGACTTAGAGAGATTTAGATCAATTGATGCATTGGGTCAATATATGGCAGCTGATCTTTATTCAAATTGTAAGGTGATGCACATAAGTTTTCAGAATTCATATTATTATTACAACTTAAATGGGAATACATTAAACACTGTGGTTGAAGAAAATGATCTTGGTGTTGTGACTGAAAAGTCATTTACACTGTATTGTAGCTGCAATAGGGGTAATAGGATTTGGGTAGCATATGTAGAAATATTGATTACAAGACAAGGGATATTATTGTTTTATTGTCTAGATAAATTATAAGGCCTCATTTATAGTACTGTGTGCAGTTTGGGCTCCCTTCCACAAGAAGAACACTGAATTGTTGGAGAAGGTTCACAGAAGAGCCACTAGAATGATACCTGGGATTTTCCTGTGAGATGAGATTAAACTCACTAAACTTGTTTTATTTAGAGAGGAGAAGAATCAGAGGAATTTAACCGAGGTGTTTAAGATTATTAAGGGTATTGACAATATAGATCCATCACACTTTTTTGTTTAGCAGTAAAAATAACAAGACAAGGAGTCATAAATTCAAATGTTGATAGCATTGTAGTCTGCAGTAGTATTTTCAAATAATCAGGAGCATTTAAGTATAGTGGAACCAGATATTTTAATCGAGTTCAAGAAAAGATCTGATTAATACATGAGTAGCAAGGGGTGGTTATAGCTGGGACCAGAAAAGGACTTCCCTGATGGTCTAATAAGCTCTGCTTTGTCCCTGTTAAAATTTTATGAAATTTACAAAACAATGACTCAAGGAAGTCTTATTAATTTGGCAACCATTTCAACTGAACAGAATTAGACATTCATCAGCTAACAGTTTTTTCTTTCTGAATTAAAAGCCACACATGCTGACATCAAGTTTCAAACTACTTAGTTGGCTATTACTGTGATTTGTATATTTTTGATACAAGTGTTCCATATTAAAATATTGCACTTTTCTTTCATAAAGTTAAAATTGGTGCAATATTAGGGTATCTGTATGTATAAAAATAAAGATTCATTAATTAATATTAGTGATGATTTACTTTATCATTATTAGGCTAATATAATTTTTCTCATCAATATCTTTATTATGAAAATAAATTTTATAAACAATTCTCCAAATTCAGAATTATTTTCCTTAACATACAAATATATTGATGATTTGTTTGGTTCCAAGAATTCAGTACAACATAATTATATTGGTAAGTTTTATTCTACAGTTATACAGATTTAGAACACCTTTGGACCAAGTACTGAAGTACATTATTTAGATATCAAGATAATTAATAATTATCATAATATTAATATTTATGATAAAAGAAATGATTTAAGTTTTCAAATTTTTGGACTTCCATCTCCAAACATTAATGTACCAACAAATGTCATTCAGAGTATTATACACTCACAGTTTCTTAGGCATTGTAGAATTTGTAGTGAATTACCGTTCTTAATATCTAGCATTAGTCTACAAATTGATTCTTAATGGGTTTGATAAGAAAATTTTAATTAAATATTTTATAACATATATAAAAAATATTTACATAAATTTGAAAACAGTAATTTTAAACAGAATTATAATATGTACAATAAAAAATTCTCAAAAGGTATTGTTAATGAAATAACTGGAATTACTTATCGGACATTTAATATCTTACATAGGTATACTAATGTAGTTGCATCACATTCCTACACAAGACTTGCTACTGTGTAAATCTCTTTAGAACCACTGAAGATCCAGACAATAGCACAGAAAGGCTGGATGATAGGAGCTGTACTGAAACTTTTGGTTGGCCTTGTATAGTAATGGCTTAACATGTTGGTGATTACGTTCAAACATCATAAAGAGGGCTGAAATAATGACTTCAAGAAGAGTGTTGATGTCAACTGCATTGATGTCTTGTATTCTGTTATTTCTTTCCTATTAATTTTAATTTACTTTCTTAATGAGTAACCACCTTCCTACATCTGGCAAAAGTTGATACAGATGTCAAATATCAGGACTATAGAGCATCCACATCCTCTTTTTTTTGTTTTTGAAGCAAGTGAGGCTGGTGAAATTCAGATTAAACTGGATAGATGGTGTACCTCCAACACAACTTGTGTCTTACTCATACCAGTACTCTAAAAACTGTATATTACATAATGATCTACCTAATTATTTATGCTTCAATTGAATGTTTATACTGGGGCTGTGAACTTGTGTTTTGTTACAATTACATTTAATTATATGAATGATTCATATAAATAAACTGAAAAATCCATACAAAAAACCAAACTCACAATTTTATACAGAGGTGTATTTGTGAGGAGCAAGCTTGAATCTGCACACAGGTGACCAAAGATGCTGGAAAAAACAACTAACACATGATAACTATTTAAGACATGGATGTAACACATTTATTTACTAAAACAATGATTATGTAATACAAATAGTAATGAAATATCTTTTATTTAAATAAGAAAATATTTATTTGTTCAAATTTTACACTCAACACACATATTCTTATTTATCACTTCTGTCAAGTCATTTGTAATCCAATATTAGACATTAATATTGAAGTATAAGGTATGAAAAAAATTCAACCCTAACATATTTGATGACTTAAAATGTTTCAGCCATGAAACAGGACATTCTAAAAGACCAAAATGCTATGTGTCACAGTTATCAATGTCATATATGTTTATTACAGATACCTGTGGGTTAAAAAAAATCAACTAAATTCTTTTTCTTAAGAAACAAATCATTCACAATATTTAGATCTTATACTGAAGTCAAATACAAACACTTGACTTAATTTAACACAGAATAATTAGGATACTTTATTTAGTGTTTATAGTCTCCATCATTGGAATAAATGTGTTTTGATCCTGTCCTGTGTACCTTTGAAGATAAAAGCACATCAAGGCAATACCAATTCCTATACCAACAAGTAGCATAGCTATGGCTAATCCTGCTAGAGCACCTGTGAAAAATAACAAAAATTAATAAATCTGTTTGTGGTAGGAAGGTAACAAAAATTATTTTTAGATAGAAATGAAGCAAAAACTAAGACTTCTGCATAAGAAGCCAATAGTTTAGTCAATTAAAATGCATACCTTGACATGCAAATGTGAACTTAAATCACACAAGTGTAATTTATACAGAGGGTATTTTGGTGACAGCATTAAATATATTTTGAAAAATGTAATCACATATGAAGTAATCTCATATATTCAGTCACACTGCTGTTGTTTTATTGTAATTTAAATTTACATTACCAGAATTAATTACTTTCATCCATTTAAATTAAGTAAATATAACTATAACAAATTCACAGGATTTAGTTTTAAGTGTATGAAAGATTATATCTCTTTTTTTTATACCTTAACAAATGCAAACTTAATTCTGCAGAAAGTTCATTGCATGTTTTTTTTCTTATAGTAAAGCCATACTGGACTATCTGCTGTGTTCACTGACGATAATCAAACTTCTAATTTTAGTGCTGTTAATCCCTAGACTTGCCACTGTCCCAGCAGGGGACAAGAATGCATAGTAAGTTGGGTTCTTAATATGTGTGTGTTGTGGGGGAAGAGTATTTCTTTACTGTTAAAGAGATTTTAAAAAATGCATGTTTTCTGAAAGACTATATATGTCTTATGTTCCTCTGGCAAATGTGTGCATTATTTTTAACAAATCCAACTACAAATATGCAAAAAAGTCCATCTCAACCAAGCCAATAGGTTCATAAGTGTATGCTATGCATGGATGCAGTTGTTTACTTCTACAATGGCAACAGTTTATTAACTGTTGTTTCTAAAGCTTTCATCAAATGTATATGTGGATTAACTTCAATTTTTTATGGTTACATTGTAAAAACCTTTAATATTTAACTATGCAACCCATAATTTCATTTGTGTTTAAAAGAAATAATAAAATAGCATGCTTTAATTGTTAAATATATTATCATTAACCTTTTATTCTATTACTACATCTTCAATTGATATCCTAACATGAGGACAGAAAGAGTGAAGTTGAATCTGAGGCCAGTAGACTGGTGTTATAACATGGCTATGACTGGAAACCATATTTTGCTAACCTGAGTACATCAATTACCCTGACTATTTTACTATTACAGAAAAAAGATAGACTTGTTTTTATTTCAAATTTGTTTATTAAGTTTTGACATTCACATCACAGTTATTTGCTTACTCTATATAGATTAGATTTCTCTTAAAATGGAACAACTCTTAACTTATACTAAAACATAACAGTTAACCTTAAAATCTGATTCTAAATTTATCATTATAGCTACATGGTAATATTTAATGAAATGGTGGTCTCTTGTTTGTTTTACCGATTTAATATAAAAATACAAAAGTTATACAAAATATATTAATCCATTTTTAGTAACTGAAATTCATAATTAAGTTTAATACAAATGTGCAATATGTTCACATACATATAAAAACAA
Source organism: Tachypleus tridentatus (assembly GCF_004210375.1). Taxonomy (NCBI): domain Eukaryota; kingdom Metazoa; phylum Arthropoda; class Merostomata; order Xiphosura; family Limulidae; genus Tachypleus; species Tachypleus tridentatus. Next base: position 237,721,384 of record NC_134837.1, on the reverse strand, counting down.
GCATTTGAAAACAAAAAATGTTAAATACATGTAATTATGTGTCAAAACTAACAAATGGAACACGTGTAACATATACATATGTAAAAACGACTTGAAAATACTGAATGCTAAATCACATGCTGAATGAAAAATAAATGTATTTAAATAAGTGTTGTCTTGTCAAATACGATAAATCTTTTTACACTTTTATGACATTATGGTTTTCCTGGAAAACTTGTATTAGATGTCAACTCAGAAACACCAATGCTCAGTGCAAGTCAAAGATTTTAAAAGTTTCCAACAATATAAAGTAAAACAGTCCAAAATACAACTATGAATATCAAAATATTCACAGGTGCATAGATGTATTTGATTCTACTTTATACAATGTCCATATCTATACTCATAAGGCAGGTATCCTCTAATCTAAACAAACATACCTGAGCTATAGCCAGATTTATCTGATTTATTGTCATCAGCATGTGCTTGCTCTGATAGCTGTAAAAAGTTATTCATTTGTTTAACAGGTCTGCGGGTTTCATCTTGTTTTAACTTCTGTGGATTTTTTGTGAATGAATGTGCTTCATCAATATTTCTCTTAACTGCAGAAAAATTATTCATTTCCTTAAGATTCCCATGCATTTCTTTGTCCCTTAATGTTTGAGGTTGCCCTCTGAATGGATGAACTTCTTGAAAACTTCCCTTGACTGCATAAATCATTATCTCCTGAAAACATAGTATTTCAGTTTTTTTTAATTATTCTAAGCAGACATTAAGACATACTAATAATCATTCTTTCACATCAAACTAAATATAAACAGGAAATATCTGGAGAGCAAGTCAGTTTTAAGTAGACTAATATTTCTGTAAATCAATGGACTAATACTATATTAAGATGATCCAATAGCTAATTCATAAGAACAAGAAACCCACTTAAAGTCAAAATGTATGGCTAGTATGGGTAATAACCTTAAGATGACCTGAGAAGGTCAAAATGTTGTTCTGTACTTTATTTTAATTAAATTTTTAATACCCATACTAGCCATCTTTAGAATATAATAACTGTAATTATTTTTTTCTATACAAAAATTACAAAACAAATGTCTGAAACTAACAAAAGAAGCATAAACTTTAAACTTTACAGGTTTCATCTATTTTGCCTTCAGACTGAACTTTATGAAAGCTCAACTGTATTGTTTTATAATTATACATATCTTATTTTCACTTTTGTATTGTTTTTAAGTTGTATTTTTTTAGGTAATGATATTTACTTCCTAATTTATATTTCATGAAAATATTTTGATTTTAATGATTCATGAAATAAGAAATTTAGCTGTTATTATTATTGTTATTATAAAAAGTAGAAAATCAAACATTTCCATTTTTAGCATTTAAGTTTTAATCAGTTGTCCAGAAACAAATTTTGGTTAACATGTAAGTGTTTTGTGTGTAGCCAAATCTATTCAATTTACAGCATGCAATGGTACACATATTTATAGTTTCAAACAAAAAATAAAGACACTGCTTAGCTTGTTATAAAATTACAATTAATATTTTTTATAAACATTTGCACTATTAAACTGTGTAAAATAAAGCACAACCAATACATAAAAAAATCAAAAGTCCATGTCAATTTTTCCAATTAAAGTGAAAGTTAGAAATACTTGAATCAACAGCACTTTTTAATGATATGGTGATACCTCTGTTTTTGTGAGACACAATCTCAAATACATGCTTACCTTCATACTGTTCACTAGTGGAAGAGTTAACATATTGTGCCACACTAAGTAATTTTATATTTTCATCTGCTACAATACTCATTGTAAGGAATTAACAATAACAACAAAGGCTGAAATCACTTCATTTTTATGCAAAATATAAGCAGAATTTACATATTTTTGTGTGATCCATGTAGCATTAGGTATTATGTAACAAACATTCATGAACCCAACTGTGATGTTTATACAGTTCAGAAAGACATGTTCACACAAAAGAATAAGATACACAGATTCATCATTCATTCTAGGGTTAAGTGATACTTAAATGCCTAAGTAAAGCACACCAGTGTGTCTGGGTGATGATGCTTAGGAAAAAAGTAAAGAATAATCCAAATAGAAAACATCTATAATGCACCTTGATAAGGATATATGAAGAAACAACTGAAAATAAAAGCTATTTGTTACTTAATAAACAAAATACAAAGTGTAAGATATCATACATATCAAATATTTAAAAAATGTATTGTTTAATACACACACACACAAAATCAACAAAAACAAACAAACAAACTACCTTATGGATGAAAGTAATGCTACAGTCTGGAAGAAAGTGAGAAAAATGTGAGCAGTGAACATGGAAGATGTACAAGAGAAAGAAAATTTTAAAGAGAAAGCAAAAACAGATTAGAAGCTCCTAAATATGGACAGAATATCTATTTTGAAATAAAAAATAAAACACTTGCCAATAAGAATAAGTTAACATACATTTTGATAAAAAAAATCATCTGATTAATAACAAAAAACACTTTCAAAGAGGGTGTAACAAATTGAAAAAAAAAAAAGGTTAATAACAAAACCTTTGGTTGAAGAATCTTTCCACTTCACATATCACAAAAGCAATCAATACTTGGAACCAGGATCTAGAAGGACTATGTTTGTTTGCATAATGACTTTCATACCAGAGAGATAAAAAAAAAATTGTGTTTTTGAATTATGCGCAAAGCTGCATGAGGGTTATCTGTGTTAACTGTTCCTAAATTTAGCAGTTTAAGATTAGATGGAAGGCAGCTAGTGTCATCACTACCCACTTCCAACTTTTGGGCTATTTACTCTTTTACCAAAGAATACTGGGATTTACTGTCACATTATAATGCCCCTATGATTACAATGTGAAGTACATTTGGTGTGATGTGGATTCAAACCACCAACCTTTAGATTATGAGTCAAATGCCCTAGCTACTTGTCCATGCCAGGCCAAGAAACATCATGAGCCAGCTAGTAAGTGTAAAGACAGACACAAGGTTTTTGAATACACACTTTTTCTTTGCATCCATGTTCAATTTATTCTATGAATAATATTTCTGGAATCTGAATTTTGCAGACACATTTGAATTTTCCATTGTTCTACACAAATTCTACAAGATGCCTTAAATTGTCTAGAAATATAAGAAAACAATCACTTCACGAAAAGTCAGTGAAAACACCGAAAGCCATTTTTTAATAATAAATATTTCATATGTACTGAATAATCACAAATAATATGAAATCAACCCTTCGACTAATAAGGAATAATAATAATAAAAAAAAGGGATAAAATTGAGTTCACTGTTGGAAGTGAGAAGTTAACTAATGACATTAACAAGAAAATTACAAATACATTTCAAAGCTGAAAAAGTTAAAGCTTTAAAAGCAGATTGTAACAGTCAAAGCATATATGATAACATACACTAAGAAAACACGAGAACTGCTGAGTACTCAATCCTAATTGCAAATACATAGACAGAATGCCAACTATGGTAATCATCAAATTATGATCAAGAGCACAAAATCAAAGTCCAATAAAATCAGTTAAGCCTTATGGTTAATGTAAAAATATTAGCCCAAATCAATTATAAATGTACAACATGGTGAGAAAAATAGATAAAGTTGAATTATCATGATAAGTGGAAGAATCAATCAATAAAAAAATGAAAATCAATGTTATGTATACATATATATATACATGGTCACTGTAAGAACTTAAACTGTTAGGAGATAATTGCCAGTTAAAAAAAAAAAGAAGAAGAGGTTAAATGTCAAGACAGAAAATGTGTATAATAACACTACAACATGAGTACGCTGACAACAAGATTTTTAAAAATGCATTTTGATTGGATTGTCTTCACAGGTATAACTCTGATGCTCATTAGAGATTTTACTTCACATGATTGTGTGCAAGATACTACTCACTTATGGAAGAGCATCTATGACACCATTAACTTGTATAAAAACAGGAAAGATCTGATATAATGAAGGAAGACATTTCTGCCCATTCAGGATAGGTTTACATTTTCTACAAAGTAAAGCTGAATCCAATAAGTAACTAAAATTTTGTCACAGTGTTCTAAGAATAATTATATCAAGGAAAAACAAGAGGAAACTCTTCCAAAATCTTTGGACTTAAGCATTATTTTTAACTTTTTAAGTCCCTTGTAATTATTTATATGGTAAAGCTACTTTGAAAGTCTATTTGTGTATCAGACATAATTAGAGAAATATTACCTCTACTTTCTCCATGTATTGAAATATTTAACTTGTTTGAATTCAACAAATCATATCTTACAGGTTGCTGTGGATCCCCAGATTCTGTATCAGATAGAATAACTACAAAAGATCCCTCAGTGTTCACTGCATGTTCCAAGTTTTCTTTGGCTTGTGCAATGCTCACATCTGTGTCTGGATTTTGAGTATTTTGGTTTTCAATGAGCATAAATGAAGCAATAACCTGACCCACATTTTCTGAGAATTCAACCTTAAAAGTAAAAACATACAATAATTAAAATTTACCATAAATGCTTATTCTATAATTCAGTTTCACATATGCTGATCAAAATAATTAAAGGGATAATCAATGTTTTCTACATTGTAGTTATGACAAGGTACATCTGCTATTATTAAATGTCCATGGATCCCTTGAGTTAATTTCTTTCTAAAATGTACATTAGATTACCAGTCATGTGAATTTACAGGCACATTTCAACTGCATATAGAAATGAAGAACAACTGTGTTCTTAGTGGAAGTTTATATAACATTGTGTATAAAGAAATGTTGGTGGATATTGAAACATCCCACAAACATGACAAAACATCAGAACATTTCCCATGATGTTGAATGCAATAAGGTGGTTAATAACAAGCTATTGCACAATGATTGATGTCTCAAATAGTATGGTTAGTAGATACAAACTCAGTCAGACACTTGTAGAACAGAGACCATCTACGGAGTTTGACAGGCCTCTACCTCTTTCACGGATTCTTTTTTCTTTACTGAAACTGTACATCTTAGTGAGAAGAAAAGTTCACAATTATTTCAATAGTTATTGTATGTTATTCTTGATAATTTTGCAAGATAATAGTTATTTGATGAATTGACAAAATCAATAAGCCTCAACTTCCAAACTGAAACACTCAGATGACAAGTCAGCAGGCAAATGGTTAGAAACAAATGGAATAATTATTCTGCCTTACTGCCACAAAGCATCTCATCTTCAGAAGCATCAAAAACATGTGGACTGGTCACACAATACGTTGGCAACTTTCTTCCTTGCAGATGAATCGCTTTCACATCACAGTCAAACATGAGATGTGTACATACATGGATAGTGCTCTGAGGTAGATCCAACTCAATTTCCAAGAAGGGAAGACATGCATATTGTAGTGGGTGTGTAATTGTTTAAAAAGAAATCAATATGGGTGGACACACTGACATTCATTTGCCAAGAAATAGCATCATGAATGATATGAAATACAGACAGAGATATGAAAATTAATGTTGCCAAATACAGTTGAAGTTACTCAAAACTTTTTCTGATGGGTGATAATATGTACTCCTATCATATTACTGTTTAGTACTTTCCTGGAAGAAGAGAGTATAAAGTGAATGGATTTGGCCAGCTCTACCTCTGAACATGGATATGGCTGAACATTTAAAAGACACTCTAGGAAGATTTTTAACAGCATGTAATTCCCCTGTAAGTGGCATTTATGATTTGGATGCAATATGATAGCAAAATGACCCACAGAACCTTAGTAGCTCATTGATTTAATCATTTTAAGCTTGCCACAGTAATGCACAACCTTCATAAATGTTCACTCTGCTCATACACTTTATATTAATAAATATTCTTCATTTCTTGGGCTGTAAAAGACTGTAGTATGAGATGAACATTTGAAGATATAGATTTCAACAGTAGCTATTTATAAACCAAATCCTGACTGGTAATTGGAGATTTGATTTTCATACAATTAATTTCAGGAATGCCACTGACACTGTTTAGTAACAGCAGTACTGTGTTGCAATCAGAATATAGAAAACTCTGGTTACTTAGTTATTCTGAGTAGAGTAAAATAAATAAAAAAAATATATAAACGATTCAATGCTCCTTCATGAATTAATTCTAAAGGTTTTTCTGAAAATTATACAAAGTTTAGGATTAACACGTTAACTGGAAATAGAATGTTAGCATTTTCTTATACTGAAAATTTATTTTTTGCTAGATATCTCCTCTCACAAAATAGTTTTAATCACCTAGCACTACCCTCTGCTGGCACAAATTTTCAGTGCATTCCACTTGCCTACTATCTCCTGCTTATGTATATCCACATGTAAATAATTCTGCAGCAGAGCATTTCTCCACCAATACAAGCATGATACCACTCCTATTTTGGCTGACACCTGAACTCGTTAGTTACTTTGATATTTGTCAGAAGACCTACATCATATATTTTTGTAAATAGGGAGGATGGGTGTTAAACATGAGAAGAGGTAAGTATATATCATTTTCAGTGTATAAAAATGCTATCTTCTAATATATTATCTCACTTCCTCTTAGGCAATAACTAGAATCCAACATTAAACTGATGTATGGCCTGTAAAAAATACGATCCCCCTTTATGAAGCACACAAAGAGAGACCAGGAGGTGTGGAATCAAAAAAGAAAACATCACACCTCAGCAAGAATTCACACCACACCTAATGATGGCGTACTCTTCACTGTTTTATGATAGCCTTGCAAACATAAAAGGCAGAAACATGAAGAAATCCCTGAATATGTGCAACTAAGAAATGAGGTCCTTTGGTATGGAGTGGCCAAGGTGCAACAGACTGTAGTGGTAATTCAATCTCAACCAAAAACCATGCAGTATCTGGAATGGTACATCAGATCCATAGTAGGTGAAAGAACACCTACCTCTTTACTTCAAAATGAAAATTGGTAGAGAAGACAAGTTTCTATACCAAAATCCATCACCATTTGCACACATTTCCAGCCCAACCAACACCAAATACACCAAAAACTGACATACAAGAGATGGTAGGAAAGTGGAAAATCCCTGCAGGATCATATCAATGGACCAAAAGCTGATGCTGCATCCAACTATAACTAACATCAGATGTGATGAGAACTGACATCCAGCTGATGGTAGGAAAAGTGATTGCAAAGTTGGAGTGCATCTCCAATTCATAACCTGGCAAAAGTGTGCATTTGTCAAACAGTCCCCTGTAGGAGGAGAGTGAAACAGCCCCCCCCCACACATGAGGATTTACTAAGCTGGATCATCCCCAACCAACATGAGACCCACCAGGAATGTATTTCCAGAGAATGGAGGAATGTCTCAGCATGAGGGAGAAATTGGTAGCATCTGGAATTGATCATGAGTTTTGCAGCAAATCACACCACAGAAAAATTGGTCAGATAAATAGACAGAAGCACAACACATTGCAACAACCAAAACCAGAAAACATATGAAATTGTACATTGGGTCCATGGTAGGAAGAGATTCAATGTTATGGAGCCACAGAGAAGGTAAGCAATCTCTGTTTGCTTTACTCATGTTAGTTCATGAGTTTACAGTCAGGGACAAACATATTTATGATGCAAAATACCACATGAGAGAACTTCTGGCAGTCATACACACATCCCATCTCTCCAGTGTGTATAATCTGCAATGGAATTATTTAATTAGAGAGAACACAACAAATGGAGACACATAACCTGCACTTCGTGGGTTCTGGAATTGTACATTGGGTGCATGGTATGAAAGATTACAATGCAACTGACAACTATTATGGTCTCAGGATGGACAGTGTGAATTTTTAAGAAAGAGCTGGTCAGCTACCATTTGCCACAAAGTGGGATTTACAATACAAAAATCAAAAAAGGCTTCTGAAAAGGAGAATATCTTGAAAAAAACTAAAACAATAACCTGGCACAATATGAAAACCTGAGCAGAGCCAGGTACTTCTACTAGTTGTTTTATATAAGGAATTTCTAGATGAAGTTAAATATTTAAAATATTACATTTTCCTAAAGATACATGAGAAAATTCTGCTTTATTTTCCCAAACTGTCTCATCAACCATTATATTATACACAAAACAAAATATAAAGATATGAAAGCACCTTGAATAACATATATTTACTTATTTGAAAAATTTACTCTGCAAAACATTCCTCAGAGCTTTTACATTATGAAATAATAGTAAAATCAGAACTTTAAGACTATATATTTCAATGGATTATTGTTGTTTGTGGATGTTAGTGGATTGGTCACAGTCTTTAGCTTAAAAAACACAAACAAGTAAGAACATTAAAATACACTGCAAATTAATGATCAAATTTGGATCAAAAATAAAATTAAAAAGAGAATTGTGCAAATGTGTAATAATGAATAAGTTAAATATTAGAATAGGGATGTTAACACCAATACCTTAAAAATTGAGGTTGACCTGAAAATTGTATGAAGATTTGAAAGCATTATGGGAAATAAATGTTATAAAACTGTATCATTTTTACAAAATATTTTTATTATATTACTTTTACTATGTGTGTGTATATCATTAAGAATAAGATAATATCCTATTTTGTATAGTTTCTAGAGTGTTGCATTAAACAAAACAGAAAACTTCTGAAGGAGGTAAAGATTTATGCAAGAGAAGGAGAATTATACATTTGATTTCAATAATATTTAAAAGCTTCTCTTGATTTTTACAAAATTTTCATCAAGTAATTTTAAAAGTTTAAACCTTGCACTAAACTAAAAGCTTCCAATAACTCATTAACAGTTTCATACCCTGAAATCTTGAACTCGCAGAACTGAACCTAGTTTACTAAACTCTCGTATTGCATATCTAGCTGCATCCACAAAATCTCTTTTTCTATCTTGAATTAACTGCCGATACATGCCTGCAAAGATCATATAAAAAATAACTACACATTTATCTCAACAATGCATGTAATTTTTTTATGACAAGAAATAAATTACATGTGGAGGAAAATATTTAATTCTCTATGTGATAGAGAAAAATTTTCATGAAGTACTTTATTTACAAGTGTATAAGAAAAGATGTATCCAATACCTATAATTTTGAATTGTGATTTATTTGTTAGCTAGAGGGAGCTGCACTTATAAATGACAATCTGCCCAGAAAGTTATGAGACTTGATGTCAAGTATTGCTCTACCACTCCTTAATGAAGACAATAAATACCAGATAACAGTGAAATGTAAAATATTATTTTATTTTTTCCTTAAATAGTATGAAACTTTTTTTGACTCCTCTTAACTCTTTAAGTATTTATAATATAACTTTTAATGTAGTGTATGTACCTTCACAAAATTTGGTGGACTTTTAGTTAAGGTCGCAAATCTTTGGTACACAGAAAATAAGATTTTTTAATGAAGTATATTTATTAAAGATTTGTTTGTTTGTGAAAATATCAAGTCTGTTTTGTTACTAGTCCAAATGCAAAGTGATTTTCATGTTATAATTAAAAAATATTCTTCATCCCAAAATCTAGGATATTATTTATGTGATTTCTTAAACCTCCTAAATATATTTGAAACATTTGTTTTCGGTAAAACTTTATATTTTGTCTGTTAATTTCTTTATCCCAACTACTTGGGGTCTGTCAATATGACTTACCTCGAACTACATATTATAGCACAAAAACATAAATGTTATACATTATACATTCATATATATTGACCATACAGTCACGCCTGGCCGACATTATAAAACTTGCACTGATGTGATGAATGTGTACTCATGTTGCATCCAATAATATAAAACTGACCTTCAGTTTTTACAAAATGACCTGTTCTGGCTGTTCTTTAATTGACTAGTATTTGGTAAATAGTCACATTTCAGTTACTATCACTATTTAAATTTTTAAATTTATTTTTCTTAAAATATAGAATAGTAAATAAATAAGTATAGCAAATAATTATACCTTATAGTTACAACAACTTTTTCAATTTTTTGCTGCTTGCCATCGTTTGTTAAGCCTTTTCAAATTTCACATGTAGAGGATGTGAAACAAAATTATAAATAAATATATTGATACTGTAGAATTCTACTATAATTTATCATGCTTAGTAAACAAGCTGTATTTTGTCTAAAAAATATATATATATACAATTTTGAGTTGATTAAAGACACAAACTAACTGCTTAAAATCTTTGTTTGAAAGAACAAGATAGGTTCCAAGCACTTTAAAATGGCTGGAAAAGGAAAATTACAGGAATATTCTGACCTATCGATTGGTTATTCACATGTCATACATTGAAGTAAGTGTATATACGAAACCATTTCAAGAATGAAAAGATGCGAGATATGTCACTATGTTTCATTCAATATAGAAGCTTTTTTCTCAACAAATAGAAAAGATATAAGGTTTATACTTTATATTCTAGCTTGTCAATATTGATAAACTGAGTTTTTAATTTGTATGAAACTATAGATTTAGTATTTTGACATCACAAACAACTGATCTGAACCAGTGCTGCATTCAACACACCACGTGACACACAAAAATCAATATTTGGGTGTATACCTTTAATATTTACTTTTAAAATAAGAAATTAACTAATATATAGTAACAAAAACTTAAATTGTGATCCATAATTTAATGCCAAACTAACTGACATAAATTTAAAAATAGTAGTTCAATAACATTTTGAATGCAAGTCAGCAAATGCAAAATCATGGCTTTTGACCCATGACCTGTTGTGAGAGGGTTAAATTCTAACATCTTCTTTGGATTTTCTATTTTTTTCTTCTTGAACTTATTTTTATTTTCTGTCTTCATCCTCTTGGTCTTCTTTAAATTTTTCATCTTATTTCTCAAATTTTCTGTTTTATTACTTCCTTTCTCCTCTATATCTTGTTTTAATCATTTCATTCTCTTAAATGCTTGATTCTCATCACTTGACATTATGGCTACCATCTTCAATAGTTGAATTTCTATTTCAAGTTTATTCAAAGTTCTATTTTATTTCAATAAGAATAATAGAATCTTCTGACACCAGTTTTGTAGCACAGTTTTTTGTTGGCAGGTTCTTTTAAATCTGGTGAAAACAGTTCAACAAATAGTTCATATAATAAAAAAAATTACATTATTTCCTCCTTTAACATTAGTGTTATTTATTTCAAAATTTCTGAAAGCTTATAATATTAGAAATCAAGTTTTGATACTTAGAGTGAGCACAGCATAAAATAGCCAATGAGATTAATAACAAAGGAACACACTTAAATGTTTTTGTTTTTTGAATTTCATACAAAGCTACTCGAGGGTTATCTGTGCTAGCCGTTCCTAATTTAGCAGTGTAAGATTAGAGGGAAGGCAGCTAGTCATCACCACCCACCACCAACTCTTGGGCTACTCTTTTACCAATGAATAGTGGGATTGACTGTCACATTATAATGCCCCACGGCTGAAAGGGCAAGCATGTTTGGTGCAATGGGGATACGAACCTGTGACCCTCAGATTACGAGTCGCACTCCTTAACACGCTTGGCCATGCCGGGCCCACACTTAAATAAACCTAAACATTTCAAATTTAAAAACTTTTGAATGTTCTAAATATGATATAACAGTTCTGTAGAAAGTGTAATACTGAAAACAACTGCAGTTTTTCACTTACAACAAATCAAGTTATCACTCTTGTTTGTTTGTTGCTGGTGTTAATCATTAATGCCACAAAAAATCCTTTAAATCCTGAAATGTTTCTAAAGTATATAATATTTTTCATAAAAAAATCACATTAGAATTAACAAAAATGTTTATTTAAGCAGAGAAGTAAAATGTATGACAGTTCAGACATTTACTGCTTAGACTGGAAAGTAATTAATTTTCTAATACTCAAAGCCTTTTGATCACATACATCAATTATGAACAGATACAGTATGAATAATTAATTCCTTCAAATAGTAAAACAATTAAGCACAATAATACAGTAATCCTTCTGCTAACAAGCCCTCTGGAAATAAAGCTCCTTTATAATAAAGCCAGGATTGGAGGCACCCTCCTACTTCCCAATTTTGCAAGGAGAAAAAGAAATCTACAGAAATCATGTGAAGTGATTCAAAAAAGGTAAACTTTCAAATGCTACACATGCCACATAAATGCAACTGAGTGGAGTGTGTTTATGTCAACAGAAACAAATCACTCAAGAAGTTCAGGACTCTTCCCTTTCCTGCCCACCACTGCTTGAGCTTTGTAATATGATCATGTTTCATACAGTGACAGTCATCTTATCATTCTCATTAAGTTATTCAAATGATCTTCTATTGCTAATGAATGGGCAAAAAGTGCACTGTAAATCCATTTTTTTCAGAACAAAAATGCAGATTTTGATGGTAACATTGTGATAGCTCCAAGAGAAATTAATGGTAAATATTATTTTTTTTGGTTTATTATCTTATTTAATGTATTTTTAATATGTATTTCTTTTTTAATGCATATTACATGTTTTTAGGCACATTTTATTTAACCTTATTTTGTTTGTATTTAATGACGTTTTAGTTCTGGAACACATCCCTATGTCTCTTATAAGAGTCACAAACAATGTAAATAACTGCCTCATCTATAAACTGGTTAACTTATAAGTATATGCAGTGATTCTTTAACGTAAATACTTTTGCTAAGCTATCAGTCTAATGACAAGTTATTTTTAAAAAAGTACAAACAGTTTTATCATACATGTATATAGTTATTTGGGGAAGATGTTTGTGGAAAGAAATAAGCATCTATTAATTTTTAATGGTCAAATTGGAGAACAAATAAACTTTTTAATACCATTATATTAACTTTTAAATTAGAAAATAAAAAAACAGTTATTTCAGGGCCTTTAGATAATTATAACATGCAAATACATAAATTACACTGTAATACATACGTTTGAAAAGCATTAGGAAGTACTTTCGATGGGACTTCTCTGCACATGAACTAATATCATAAACAGACAGTGAAGGTTGACGAGGTTTGAATTTAAAAAAATTGAGTTCTGAAAAGTCTTCTATTATGTTATTCTCTGAATCCTGTAAAGACAGTTAATTTCACCATTAAATACTCAGGTAGTTTTTGGCAGAACTCCAACTATCTTCAGTAATATTTGCATTTTTTCTAAGAGTAAAATCTAAATAATACTTAACAGGTTTTATGGACTTGCACAAATCCTGAATCTTGTTTGAGAAACTTTTTAATAGACCTATTCTGAATTGCTCTTCTATATTAAAATATTACAATCAATAATCTTTAAAGTACACTACTTATTGTATTAGGTTGAGGAATAATTCGTGAGCATTTTTAAATAATTTCATTCAAGCATTACATGCAAGACTATACAATACTTCAATGCATGAACACATTACACCCAAAACATTTATTATGATACTTTATTTCATGTAATACCTAGGTATATAGTATGCATTGTTTTAAACGAAATTGCAAGAAATTAAATGCGAAAAGCAGATGTTGTCGAAAATGCTCGATTTTGTCCACTTGACATTCCATTTAATGAGCTGAAAATGAAAGCAAAAATTAAAGACATATGAAAATCAAATGCATCATCTATTAGAGCAAAAAATTATCTACCAAATGACATGAAATATTTTGCGAAAGCATTTCATTTATGAATATATTTTTTTAACTTGAAAAAACGCTCATGAATTATTCCTCAACCCAATACTAATTATTTGAAGTGATAAAATTATATTTTGATAAACACTTAACAAAATTATTATTATTTCTCTCAATTGCACTGTATTGTAACAGATCTTGAAATTAATTATTGCAATGTTTAGTCATAACACTTTTATAAGCTTAGTGTACTTATGCATTCAGTCCTTTTTATAATTACTTTTTCAATAACAACATTAAAATTGACAAATACTATAAGGATTGAAAAATTCATGTTTAAAATATGTATTACAAAGTACAGTCTTATTGTTTTAGAAATATTCTTGGGTGTGAAATCTACAAAATATTTTGCAGTGTACAGCTTTGACAAATAGGGAAATAAAAACATTACAGTAACATGGAAGTGCAGCTGTAATATAAAATGTAATCTCTTAAAAACTGGGAATATTTCACATTTTTCATATTTAAAACAAATATATTCTCCAGATCTGCAGATAAAACACTGGACTATCTTCTAACTGATTGCTGAGAAATCATCATAGAAACTGAACTTTTCTTTAAAGGATTTTCTTCTTAGCCTTGTAAGTACTGTAACCAAGTTTGCCACAAAATATTAAAATTTCAAACAGACATACAAAAAAAGTTCAGAAATTAAGAGAGACAGAAACCATTTCTTTTATCTTACAAGATAATATCAAATAGCTGAAAGGTATTTTTATTGAAAAAATTTTATGCAAATTACAAGACCAACAGCAACACTTGAAGCTTATACAAATATTATATTTTAGATATAAGAGACTTGTTTAACAAGATTAATGCCTTACCAACTGGAACATTGTTTGTGTTTCTCTCACAGGAATCTGAAAAAGTTCATCTTCATCAGAATCTGAATGCCAGTCTTCCTGGAATATAAATAAATAGATAGATAGAAACATCTCATTACTATTATGTAAAAGTCGTAGTTAATTGTCAAGAAATTAAAAACAAAATCATAGGTTTGGGGGCAACAGATTTTGAAAAATTGGTGATTTATTACTTCTTTTATTAATTAATTTCTCTATCATAAACCTTCAATAAATTAACAATAATTCTCATACAGTTGGTTGATTGGTGTTTATTGATGCAAAGTAACTAGGGTATCTGCACCAAACAAATGTTAAAAAAAAAGTAAAATGATTAAAACATGTAAAAAGGAATCAAGTTACAACACAAAAATGGCCATATTTTGAACAAAAGCTTGAATAAAATTAAGAAGGCCAATGGCCCTTAAAAATTTAAAAACACAAGTAAGGTGGATGGTATCACCATTGTTAAGAAAACTGTTCAGAGCGAGGGGTAAACCTGTAGAAAAAAAATGTCTAAAATGGTGTTGTCACTCATGGTCATAACAACTGTATGACAGTAAAACATGGATTATTGTGATTTAAGTGTAACAAAGGCCACATTTTAGTGCATCAGTCCCAGGTTAAATGAAAACAAATGCAGTTAAAAAATTGTGACCAAAGTGAGCTATACTGGGACTACTTTCTCCTTCTGATCCTTACATAAACAAAATGGCCAAAGAGAAATAGAGGGTTTGATTTGGTAAAGCTTGTCATTGTGTTGCTCCCTCCAAGTTGACTGCCAAATGGCACAGAGCCATGCCTTTAATATAGGATCATAGTCCACACATGGAACAGACACTGTATTTATAGCACTAGAGCAAACAGACTTAGCTGTGGTGTTAGAGAGCTCATTTTCACAAACATTGACGTGCCCTGGTATCCAGAAAACTAAATAGAAATGGATGATAAAAAGAAATATGTCAGCCAGTTTTGAATACTGATGAGAACAGAGTGAGAGCTAATGTGAAGAGATTCCAGGGCCAAAAGAGAGCTAAGCTGGTCTGCATAAATAGTACAATTGGTGTACTACATAGCTTCTATGTGATCCAGGGCAAGAAAACTGGCATACAATTAGCAGTGAACACAGAAACTGTAGAGGAAATCCAGTATGGAATCCCCAAACCACAACAAACCATGGCAGAGTCCACAGAATTACCCAATTTCAAACCATCTGTATAAATGAGGATGGAAGGATGGATTCAAAGATGTTCTGCAAATAGAAAGATTACATTTGAGAATGGTAATAAGCCATGGTGGGATGAGCTTACCAGTGCAGACAGCAATGTCATCCAAGGACAGACCCAATTCAGCCAGCTGAGATGCTGTAGTAAGGATCAAAGTAAAGAGAGTTGTAAGTGGTGGAGATGAAGAGGAGGTGCATGAGATTCAGTGCACAAAGTCTGGTTTAAAGAAGCCCCATCACACATAGCCAAAGCCCCAGATGATGAAAGGGGTCCAACACCTTGAAGGCTGAGGTCCTGGAAGAACCACAGACCAGAAACCTGTAGATTAATTAGGTTTGGATCAAATGAGCTTACGATAGATCTTTAGCACAGAACATTGATTCACTCCCCAAAAGGTGGAAAAGAGGACATGGAGCATGTTCAGTGCCCTTATACACTTGATATTTAGCTGCTTGATGTGTGGAATTAAGTTCAGCTTATGGTCAAAGATAAGCTCTCAAGAACTTTGCTTTAGGGACTAAGGGAAGAACAACCTTACCGAGATGGAGCTTGGGATCGGGGTCAATACCCTGTTGATGGCAAAAGTGGATGTAAACAGTTTTAGAGAAAGAAAAGTTAAAACCACATGCTGTGGTACATTTCAATAAATGATTGAGGGCAGTCTGAAGCTGCTGCTCAATAAACCCCATGCTTGATGACTGACACAAGATGTGAAAGTCATTGACAGAGTCCACTTGCAAGGGTAGGAGGAAGTTATGCAGTGATGACATTAATCTTCACATTGAAAAGTGTGACACTCAAGACACAGCTTTGGGTTACTCCAAGTTCCTGTGGAAGAAAACAGAAAAGCATCAAGCCCATATGAACTTGGAATTGCTGATCCACAAATTTTTTTTGATAAAACTGGCCATGAAACCCATATGGGTGGAAGTCTTTCAAAATGTCATACTTCTACATAGTATAATAAGATCTTCTCATGGTCAAATATACAGAAACAAGATGTCCACAATGGAGTGCTGTCATCAGAATCCACACTAGGTGGGCAAAAGGAGGTTGTTTGATTTAAGGAAAAAACAAAATGAACATTAACCATTCTCTCCAAGACCTTATAGAGACAGCTCGTAAAAGCAATTGGATGACAGTTAGAAAGAATCTTGAGATCCTTTGCAGGCTGAGATAAAAAGAGCAAAATAGCCTGGTACCAAGCATCAGGAAAAACATTATTCTACTAGATCCAGTTAAAAACAGCCAAAAGAATACCAAGAGAGGGATGGCACAGCATTTCATAGTGAATATCATCAGGTCTAATTGATGTAATGCCACACCAATGAAAAGCAAGCCTGAGTTCCACCAGTGTAAAGAGGCAATAGTTCTGCATGAGACTTGATGGCCTAGAACGTGGAGAATGAAACAGAAGTATTAGATGTATGAGAAAACCTTTTGCTGAGAATATTAGTGATGTTCTGGTCATCAGCAACTTCCTGGCCATTTCAGAGAAAGATCAAAAGCAGGAGGATAGTACACTGCCAATAGCCTTCTGAATCTTGTCCCATATGATTTTGAAAATAGCGGTAGAAGAGTTGGAAACTTAATCCAAGATACTTTTTGGCTTTGACATCTTACCTGCTAAGCATGAGCATAGGTTCACTGAAAAGCAATGTGGTTTCAAAGGGTGGGATACTTATGAAAGGTATCCCAGGCTCATTTTTAGTCCTTCTGTGCCATTTGGCAGAAAGGATTCCACCATGGATCAGGATACCATGGAAAAATGTGTCAAAGTTTTGAAAAGAGATTCAGCAGCTGCCTGGATAATGCAGTCAGTCACTGCTGCCATGCAGTTATATATCAATGGCATACAGATGATGGCAGGATCAAGTTCTGAAAGAGCAGTAAAAGAGGGCCAGTTGGCCTGGTCCAGCTTTGACCAAGGCATGTGGGACAGGTGGCATCAACCAGTCAGTCTCCCTCAAAATGATAGGAAAATTATCACTGCCCTGTGGTTTACTGTCAACCCTCAAAGAAAAGTGAAAGAGTAATAAAAGACTGACTAGGTGCATGAAAATAAGTATAAACAACAGTATTGAAGAGAGAAAGGTTGTGATCCCAGAGCATATGGCAACTATTTAATGAAAACATCAAGGTCTGACTGATCATAGGTCTATCCAGAAGACAGGTGGAGAAAACAAACAGTGATGGTACGACCCAAGGAAACATGGATGGTTATGGCTTCCAAGGGTGTATCGAGTAGCAAAGACATGGCGGGCAAGTGCTGGTTGGCCAGTAATGTCACCCCTCCATCATATAACCTGTCATTTAAGTACAAAAAAACTGCTGAAAGGTGACTGTATTGGCAGATTTCAAAAATGTTTCCTGTAAGGAAAGACACACAAGATGATAAGAATGAATCAAAGCCTTAATGTCACCCACATTAGAATGTGAACCTTGACAGTTCCATTGTATCAAAGTGGACATTTTTATTTATGTGAAAGAAATCTGGGGAAAGAATCCTTCTGTTTTCAACCACATCATTTTTCATTAGTCAACCTCCATGGATCCTGCTCCAGGTCATGTTGGCAGGTCTCTGTCAAGGGATGAAGATTCCAGCGATTGAGTGCACGAGCAAATAATTGTTCTACATCTTGAGGTTGAAGAAAAAAAACTCACCTAAGGAAACATCAGAAGCCAGGGCCAAAGGAAGTAGATCTGGGGAGTCGCTAGAAGGAGTGGTGGGAACAGAGATGGAAGTAAACTTTAACTCGTCAACTACTGTAACCATGGAGGGCAAAAAGACTTTTCATGTGGTTGGAGAACAACTCTGTCAGAGGCATGGAGAGATCTGCCTGCACTACCACTGCATCAATGAAATGGAGTGCAGCAACATATGTTTGAGATGGACTGGGGCACAATAACTTTTGAGCCTCTAGGTAAGAGATACTGTGTTCATTGTTTTCAAACATTGGATATCTTTCTCCTCTATCTATTTAGGGCAAGAACAAAAGTAAGAGGAATGTTAAACATTACAGTTAACACAGTGAATTTGAAGTTTGCATTCGTAGGTGTTGTGGTCTTTGTTACCATGATGAGTACACATCAAAGAACCATCACAAAATGTTTTGAATGACCGAACAATAACTCCTCTTTAGGAGTCCAAAGTAGCATGGGAAGTACCTTTGATGATTATATCCCCAATGACCTTCAATTTCAGGAAGAATTTGGTTTGTTGTAGTGTAGGTATCTTCAGAGCACAACTTCCTTTCTGATTTGAGGGAGCCAACAAGCCCTTCCAATCCCTTTTGAATAAAAAAAGAGATTTCACAAATAAGGAATAATGGATGAGAAATCAAGGTGTGGAATCAGATTGTGATGGTGATTGTTGAACAGAGTCATCCATGCATGGTTGTTTACCAATAAATTGTTTTTTCAATTCTGTTCATTTTTTTTTTATGGATTTGGATATCCATATTAAAAGAGAGAAAATTTCAGTGCCCTCTGTCCCTACCCACCATGGAGCCCTATGAGAGGACACAATACAATGCCAAACAAGGACATACTGCAGCAATGCCAGGGTTTCATAAGTACTATAGCCAAACACCAGCATCAGACATAATGTTCACAACCACCATTAAGAACGTTCAACACTGGTACTTGGTTGATCCTAGCCCAAGAAGACCAGCTGACTAACATTGGGGGAGCCACCCCAAGACTGCCCATTTACAGGAATTCAAGTTTAAAGTGGTATATTGGGGTTTGACCCCTCAATCACCAGGATCCTCTTTTCCCCTTCATGGGTTGCCATGCACAACTAACATGGGTTGATGTCCAGATCTCAGAGGAGGTAAACTGAAAGTACAGAACTTTCTCTGGAAGACTCCTTCATCACATACAGGAATCCATCTTGAGCATTTATTTTTCACACAGATCTTGACCATTTTAAAACTCAAATTTGTGTACATACAAAAACTAGCTACTATTACAGTACCTTAAAATGTACCTGTCATAATGTTTTATAAACTTCTTAAATATTATTTAACTATTACTACACAGTTCAAGAAAGTGATTAATTATCAATTACTAAATGTATGCAGTGTGTGTAGTTTTGGACTATATTCAAGTTTTTTTCAGTGCTACCAAAAGACAAAGTGTGTCTCAACAGTCAGGCCAAACTAATGCAACTGGTATTTGGTAGTTCAATTATCTTTTGAACAAGAGTGAAACTCTCTAACTTCTTTATTTAAAAAAAAAAAAAAGAGATGTTGATTGGGAATAATTTTCAACAGAATTTCTCAGAGAATTACTAGAATTTAACTGATTTAACTGAAGTGAAAGAAAAATGCTGAAAATTATTTTAAAGGAGTTTCTGTGCAATATAAAAACTTATATTGCAAAAGTAATTATTGGTGTTACTATGGTAATGCATACGCTAAACGTAGCTACTGATATTACAAGTACATAATCTATGGAAGTATGAAAGGCAAATTCCATTTCAAAAGCAAAAAATAGCTCCACAAAAGGCTTCAAGAGCAGAGAAAAAGAAGATAAATTAAATGAAAATTATTATTTGCTCATCTCAAAAACCATACAAAATGTTTTGTTTTTTAATACCCACCCAATCAATGTTACCTAAAAGCCTTCTGCACTAGTCATCCCCAATTTTAAACTAAAAACTAGAAAGTAATTTTTTTCTTTCACCAACTGGATATGAATAGTGGATCCTCTTATAGTCCACAATTTAGTTTGGCACACTAACCATAAGGCCCCACCTGCCCCAAACCCATTGGAATACAAAATTCAAAAACATCAGTTATGTTTTCATTACTGCACATTATGTGTTTGATAGAAAATGTTCTTTCTTCAAATATTTATTTACTGTATAATGAATCTAGTGGTCAACATCCAAAGATTACAGGAGCTACATTTGATACTGTGACATTATGAACCACATTGAAAATAAACTCACTTTTTGTTTTACAGAAAATAAAGAAAATTGCATATTACTTCAGAGAATTGTGTTTTCATTTATTATTGTCTGACAATTGCATGGTGACTTTATCAGGAAAATAATCCATGCAAAGTGTTATGTTATTAAGTCGAATAAATGTTTTGTCTGAGTACTGTTGATATATTACATACAGAACAATTTGTCATTTTAAGGTCTGTAAGTTGCAGGTCAGAAATCCAAAATCAAAGAATACAATCTCATAAAAAATTACATAATAATTTCTGAATATGTGTATTTGCTAAAAATTATGTGTACAAAAGGCTGAAACTTAAAAATGAAGGTATTAGTGCATCTATTAAAGATGTGAACAGAGTACACCAAAAATTTTATATCTATTACTTGTATTCTTTCTTCAAATTAGATTTACCCAAGGTACTGAATAAGTTCTTATTCCTAACTAGATTTCACAAAGGCAACAAACAAGAGATATATAACATTGATGCTGATTATTTCATGAACATGGCACAAAATTTTAACACCCTCAATAACAATCAAAAGACTCTTTGATGGGACTGCAATTAATATTGCTGTTCTTTATTTTAGTAAGTGGTAAGACAAAAGGCCAAACACTTTTTTTTTTGCTTGTTTTGGTCAAAGCCTTTAGTTCTATTTCATTTCACTTTATTGAAAGGGCAACATAAAGGTTTAATATCAACAATCAATGAGTATGTTATGAATTTATACAGTTTTGGGTGAAATGAGAAGTTACACATGGCAACCCACTTTCCTACCCTTTTAAACATGGTTACTGATGATTTATTTTATAAGATTGATAAGCACATTAGTAAAATTTTAAGGAATTTCTTTCAATACATAATGCTTTACAACAATGTTGCCTTTTTGAGTTCTAGTGTTGAAATGACTTCTCTGACTGGAAATGCAAGACATTTTTAGCAAAGAACACTTGAAGATTAGTCCTAGAAAATATATTACCATATTTATGAAGTCTTAAATTAGGTAGTACATACATATATTCTACTACAAGCTATATTTATAAATAAGTAATGTCTTTAATACAGAATTAGAACCAAGAGACTTTGAATCTTATTTTGGATTGCAGTTTTCAAGCATATGTAAATATATTTCTAGTATTTACTTGACCAAATTCAAGGATCATAAATATTGTAGCCCTGTGTTAAAATCACCCAGAAAATTATTCAAATTACCATTTTACATAAAGACTGCTTGCTATTTGCCTTTAATATTAATTAGGCTTGCAGGTTCAAACAAAGCAGACAAACAGTATTTTAAACCTACTTCTAAACTTTCTAATTATTTTACATTGAATATTTTTTAAATCTGAAAAAGCAGCCAGAAAGTAGCTAGGAGTCAACTATTAAGATTCCTGAATATCACCAGTATTATAAAATTTAAGAAATAACAGCTTACATTTTAGTATAAGAAGAAAATGGTCCCAGATATGCATAATGGGATATAATGTTTGTTTGGAGTTTAGTATAAAGCTACACTAAGGGTATCTGTCCACCAGAATGAATCAAACCCTAGCACTCAGCATTATAAAGCCTTGAACTTCCCAAATATCCCAATATAACAGTTATGTATTCTTGAAGGAATTATTATGAAGACAAGTATACAAATATTGTGCTGCACATACATACATTTATGGTACTTATGGACACTATATTAGTTGAACAAGATGAGCATGGGTAGTTGAAAGTTACAACAGGTATGTGTCTGTCAAGAGGAATCAAACCCTTGCATCCAGCAGTAAAGTTATAAAGCCTTTAACTTCCCATTAAGACAAAAAGAGATTGGTACATGCAGTTTGAGTTTGTGGGAAGTAAAGAAATCACTTTTCTCTCACCTGTTGACAGATGAAACCTGTGTTGGGCTACCTTTGACCATAATGACTGCATTAATGTATTATGGAAGAGTATGTACTAATTTCTGATAGATATCTGGTGACATTTTCCTCCATTCCTGCTTTAAAACATTAGTTAGCTCCACTACTGAAAAGGGCCATTCTGTCCTTACCCTAATTCTGTATTCCAGTTCATCCGAAAGGTGTTTTTATCAGTAGAGATTGTGGTTCTATGCTGGCCACTTCAACATTTTGATGTTATTTTCTTCAAATCATACATTCATAATTATTACTTTGTGACATGGAGCATTATCATGTTGGAAGGTATAATGGCTGAAACCATAAAACTGCCACAATGTGGGATACACAGAATTGGTTTAGAATATCAATGTAAGATTCATCATTCATGGATCCATCCAATGGACCTAATCCCTACCACAAGAAGCATTTTCAGACCACAATACTGCCACCTCTAAACTTTGCTGTTGGAATAGCACACTTAAGTAATAAGCATTATCCAGGCATCCTCCTTCCCTAAACATGTTCATAATAGTGGAAGAGCTAGCAACATAACTCACCACTCCAGAGGACTGATTTCCATAGGTTCAGTGTGCCTTGCCCCATGTAAGTTTATATTGTACATATGTTTTTGTTATCAATGGCCTTGAGCTGCAGCTCTTCTATAAAATTTCATGGCATGCAACTCTCGATATGTTATGAAAGCACTCACAGAATTGCCTGTGGTTGCTCACATCTCCAAACACAGATTCTCTAGAGTCTGATGGTAAGATGAAATAACCATCCTTCTGACGATGCATCAGCTTCTATAAATCAGTATTTTGTATCTACCTTGTAATTTCATGGCTTCATTGTCACTTGTGGATTTCCATTTCTTCAGCACATTGCTAATTGTTGTATAATAGCACATAAAGACATTTTCCCCAAGTGACATCCAACTATCCTTCTCCTCTGAAAGTGACATCCAACTATCCTTCTCCTCTGAAACTGTATTACCTCTTTCCTTGCACTCATTGTTTAGCATACATTTGAAACAAGTTATGAGTGCACTATTGATTACCTTTACAAGACAAACAAATTGCATATTTCATTGTTACACCTATTTTCCTGTAATAAGAGGTGTGTCCCCTGACTTTTGGTAGGATGGTGTATATTTTTAGTGGTTACTCCACTTCTCTCAACTAGAGCTCATATGTATAGAAATAGACCTCACATTGATAAACATTTTACAAGATATATACAAAGAAATGATATGTTAGCTCATACCAATACTTATTCCTCAGCTACATAACATGCTGTATTGCACATATCACCAAAGAGTATGGAGAAACTGTGGAAGTAGAATTTTAACAGTCAAAATCACACACCGGGACATTATATAAAATCAATTGTAGAATTGTTAAAAGGCTATATATTCTTTATAACAAGGACACCGTTTTAAAAACCTTTTCGCACATTACTGAGTTACATTCAAAATTTAATTAAAGCACTTAACAACTTATTTATATTAATGAAATTATTATTATGAAGTACATTAAAATTCAAAGTTTCATATTATCTAAATTTATATCCCTTTATTAAAAAGAACTAAAATATTTTTAAAACTTGAGTTTTGATATCTCATTACACGTTTGTAGTTATGACCCCAACCTTAAGAGTGATATAAAAGAAACTGAAGGTGTGAAGTGGAAAGTCTCTCCAAGATACTCAAAGTACAGTTGAGGTTGTTTCCATGAACTTATCCTACATGTAAAGTAAAAGCTATGTTGCTAAGCAACAGTTTAAGTTGAATATTATGCTTATAACCAATAGAAAAAGCAGGTTTCCGGTTGAAATGTCATTATATTAAATGTAGATGTACATATCCATTCACGCACAGTGTCAAATAAAATTTAATCATGGTCTCGAGTAAGTTTTTCTCACCTTACAAACATTAGTTTGCTACACTCAAATTGCATTTCAATTTTATTTGCAGATGGTATGCTTTTAATATTCAATATTAAAGACTTGATATAATTATTAAGGTACAATATAAGATTGAACAAAGGCACAAAACCCTTGAAGATAATATTTCGTTGTTAAAAATAAAGATAAACTTACAGTGCTAAAATAAAATTCTTGGTATATCTGTAAAATGGTGTTATTTTCTGAAGGAACTGTCTTTTTTCCACTCCAAACATCACATTTAATTCTTCTTGCATAGTACTGAAATACAGAATTTGTGAAAATAATGATAGACAATGTTTAATACTCACAAATTGTATGCATGTTTCAGTGTACACATACATATATGTATATTTAATGTACATAACTAGATAAATTATCTGAATGATTTAAAATAAATTTTTCAAAACAAATAAATACATAAGGTGCCAAGATAAGTACATATACTTTAATATATGGTACTTCACAAAGATTTATAATTTGAAAAATGTTTTAAGATGTTAAACACAGAACTAGAACTCTTTCAATAAATAGCATTATATGATCTACACATAACTTGTCCTAGTGAATTCTTAAGAAACACTTCATGCCTCTCAATATACTTAAAACTAATTCATTCTTTGCCATAAACGTTAACAATATCACAATAAGTTTCATATCAATGACAACAAATTTATGGATACACCTCAAAAAACCCAAAACATAACTTCCAATGCTCAAAATACTGTTTTTTCTGAGAGGTTTATTAAGCTTTTTATATAATGACACTCAAAAAGTTCAAACAATGTTAGTTAAAAAGTATAACTCAAATAAACTCAAGAGATTTGTACTCACTTTACCCTTGTAAGTAAGGTTTTCAGAATCTAATTGAAACAGTTCTTCAGGTGATGCCAATTTAATTGTATCCGGATCACTTGATACTAAAAATATGTCTCTGCTTATGGGTTTTTCCACACATAAACCAGTTGATTTCTGAGTGACATACATCAAACCTTGTCAAAAATAAAGTTCGTTTAAATACATTTTATGGTGTTTAGAAGAATAGCACACTATTAAAAGATGCTGTATATACACACAAAACTTGAATGCTCATATTACTAAGTTTTTGAGGTTGTACTACAGTAAACTGAAGGAATTTTATACAAGTATTTGTCCAGTACAAATTAATTTTGATAAACAATTTTTTATATACGTGTACTATAAGTAGATATTCCTAAGTGTATAAAATTTCTAATCAGGCCAAAAATGATTCAGAGAATACTTGAGATAGTAACACCTCAATGTAGTTTACATAGTCTTTTCAACTAAAAACAAATTCAATATAAATTACTCTTATAATATTACACTGCTACCTTAAACTTTTAATTCTTTCAAGTACACATAAAACCTGTTGATCCTTAATTGTTTTTGACAAATGATTTTAAGTTGGTATTAATGTATACACTGCTGGCCAAAATCTTAAGGCCAATGAACATAAAGAAAAAATATGCATCTTGCATTGTTAGACTCAACCACTTATTTCAGTAGAGCTTTAAAAGATGAAAATAAGAATAGGGAAATTAAAAATAAAAAACTTTTTTAGCACTTAATAGGGAAAATTGAACATCATGAAATTAACCTAAATTGTAGGTGGTCAAAAGTTTCAGACCATACTGAAACGAAGTATTACTTGGTAAACACATAACGATATTCACTCATTTGCGTTCAAGCATTCACATTGTCAACATCTCCCACTGACATCTCCTGTGTTACATTGGGTAAAAACATGGCAAAGGCTAAAAAGTTGACAGAGTTTGAATCTGGCAGAATTATCAAGCTGCAAAAGCAAGGTCTCTCTCAACATGCTATTGCTGGTAAGATTTGGCAAAGTAAAACTGCTGTTGCAAATTTCTTAAAAGACCCTGAGAGATACAAAATGATAATTTCAAGTGGTCGGTCGAAGAAAATTTCGCTGGCGTTGAGCAGGAGGATTCAACTGGTTGTCTGGCAAGACACCAGCCATTGTCGAACCAGATTAAGGCTTTTATGGATGCAGAATGCAGCTCAAGAACAATGAGATGGCATCTATGAGAGAAAGGCTTTAAAAATCGTAAACGTCTTCAAAGGCCATGTTTCCTTCCACACCATGAAACAACTCAGTTAAACTTTGCTGAGAAGCACCAAACATGAGACGTAGAAAAGTGGACGAAGGTTTTGTTCTCTGATGAGAAAACATTTAACCTTGATGGTCCAGATGGCTTCCAACATTACTGGCATGATAAGGATATCTCACCAGAGCAATTTTCTACACAACACAGTGGAGGAGGTTCCATCATGATCTGGGGTGCTTTATCCTTCCATGGAACGATGGAGCTTCAGGTTATACAGGGCGTCGAACAGCGGCTGGCTACATTGGCATGTTGGAGAGAGCATCCTTATTGAATAAAGGCCCTCGCTTTTGTACAAATGACTGGATCTTTGCAGGACAATGCTGCAATCCACAATGCTTGCAGAACAAAGGACTTTTCATAGCAAATAACGTGATTCTTTTGGATCATGCAGTGTGTTCACCCGAACTGAACCCCACTGAAAATGTTTGGGGGCAGATGGCAAGGGAAGTCCATGGAAATGGACGTCAATTACAAACAGTGCATGATCTTCATGAAGCCATCTTCACCACTTGGAATAACATTCCAGCCAGCCTTCTGCAAATGCTTATATCGATCATGCCAAAGCGAATGTTGGCAGTTATTCGCAATGACGGCATTGCAACACACCACTGAAACCTCTTGTTGGGCATTTCACACCCTGTTTAGGATTTCTTTTTGGTATGGTCTTAAACTTTTGACCAGCTAGTATTTAGGCTAATTTCATAGTGTTCACATTTTCCCTATCAAATGCTAAAAAAGTGTTTTATTTTTATTTCCCTTTTCTTATCTTCGTCTTTCTAATCTCTACTCAAATAAGTGGTTTAGTCTAACAATGCAAAATGCATATTTTTTCTTTATGTTCATTGGCCTTAAGATTTTGGCCAGCAGTGTATACACACACACACAGTATTAGTTTGTTATAACTTAAAAAACAAGCTGAAACAAACAAAAAAAAATGCTGTACTAGCTGAAAATATCCCAGGGTACAAACTATAATGTGGGATTATAAAATGTACTCTAGGTTTTGAAATTGACTGTGGAAGTAGGACCTACAATGAAGTGGGAATACCAGATTTTTTCTCTTCTTTTATTAATTTATTCTACTGGTTTTATGACTCCAGAGAAAATAGTTTTAGTTAGTTATATTTGTGTATATTGCACATTTTATAAAGAATAAATGTAGCAAAAAACATTTCAACTTCCAATAATCAATACAAAATTTAATTTGCATGGTCAGAATAGTATTTAGAATAACAGTAAACAATAAAGTTGTTAAAACACTAATAATGTAGTTTAACCACTATTTTATTAACACCTCAAGCACATCTTATATATAAACATAGGATTACTAAAATAAAAAAATAGAAAAATCACAAAACTTTATAAATGTACAAAAATTCTCACCAGATTTAAAATCTAAAATAGCTGACACCATAGAATTTTCTTTGAATAAGCCCCAGAGTGTAAGGGTTGCCAGTGAAGGAACAAAATCAACACGAGCTAGCTGTTGGTCATAGTCATACCATACCTGTTGAAAGTAAAAATAAGACAGCTTAGAGGTTAATATTTGTGTATTGTGTTAGTGTTAGTCAGTATTAACTATAACCACTTTTAACTCTATCGTGAAGTAATAAACATTGGAGCAAGCTAAAGTGAAAAACAAGAGCTAGTAAATAAAATTAAATTTGATCAATACGAACACTTTAGCCAAAGGTGATCAAACCAAAAAGCTACTGTTACTATTTACTATTGTGCTAATGAGTATTACTAACTATCAGGAATATAATTACTTGCAGTAAAACTGGATACACTAAGATAATTTGTGGTGTTATCTTTATGCTGCATAAATTACAGCTATGTTTACCAGTTACTTCTCCATTGGCTTAGTTCATATATCATTTATGTTTTTACGAATCTATCAGTTTTTTTACCTGATCTATCATGTGAACAATATGATGTGGTGTGTGGTATGTATTTAAGATAAGAAAGGGTTGGATAAATTTTAAAATAAAAAATATGTATAGATGCTTGATATAAAGTTAAACAAAAATAGAAAACCAATTAAAATAAGACCTGTATTAAATAACACAAGTGTAAAAAAACAAAAACAAGTGCAGTGGTGACTTCACAAATGACAACAAAAATATAACAAAAGATTACTATAAATCAACATGTAGCAGCAATTATTATGAAAGACTATAAAGGACAGAGATTAATTTGTCATGCCACATCCAATAAGACCTTTTATACAGTCACACTCAATTGTGCTAGTTTAAAATATAATTAAGGTATGTCATTAAAGAGTTAATTTTTTGTTGTTTCTGACAAGGTAAACATGATTAGTGCTTTTAAAACAAGAACATTAGATAGATCCAACAATGCTCTACTTGAATATTTAATTATATCTCAGTTGTTTCTTTTTTGTGATGAAGCATTTATTTATCCTAATGTTTGTAAAATCATGATGGTTAGTGGTACACCTAAATGCCTTGAAACATTTAGTATAAAAAAACTGCTTACATTCATACTTTTAATTGAATAAGGATTCAGATGAAAAGCTGTTTTCTAGTAGCTATTATGCCACTATAACTTTGTTGAGAACTATTATAGAGAATTCCTTATATCTATTGTATTTTTATTTTAGTTATAAATAGTTAATTTTGTACATAATTACTGAAACTGTAGTGGTGATCATTTCAAGTTAATTATATGACACCCAAAAACTAATATACTTGCAACTTCATTTTTGGACCAACTGATGATAAATATCATTCTTATGCAATAGGTTATCACGTATGCAAAAAATACTGTATTTTTGTACTTTTAAAACAATTAAGTCATTTTGTTTTCAGTGTAAATTCTGTTTATAGGCATAATATGCTTCTTTAAAATAAATCTTAAAGTTATTTTGCTAGTTCATTCAAATCTGTTAGCTAATACTGGAATGACTCTTAATATTAATTTTCTAAAGTTTGTTCATTGAAAACAAACTACATAATAAACGATAGGAATAAATTGTTTTATAAATAATACTCAAATATCTTACATTTAGGAGCCAGAAATAAAATCTTGAAGCTGGAATAGTTGTTAAATCAGTGAATAGTAAAGGAAGGTCTCCCAAATTAGCTTTAGGAAAATTTGTGACCTAATTTATAATTTTGTGCAAGTTATACATTTTAGACATGAATACATTAAATACATTGCTTTTTTGTGTACTTTAATCTTTACAATATTTTGAAGGTGAACCCACCATTCATTCTTTTCTGTACAATACAGAATTACGTAAATCTCATATAATCTTTCAGTGCCAACTGTTTCAGTTACTGAAAGCGTACTTGCTACTATGTATGCTTATTAGCTGTCAGTGAGACATTAAAAACCTGTCTTTGCAGAATTATGCCAATTTAGTCTTCTTTTATGGTATATTTCAATATTTATTAGATTCAAATACTATACAAAATTATTTTGGTGATGTTTAATTATACTGCAAACATTACTGTATAAACAAGAAAAAACAAACAAACAAACAACACTTTGTTTAATGAAGAATTTGCTAATAACTCCCAGACCACATGTCAGTTTTTTTATGTGTGACTGCCCAAAAGTATTATAACCATAACCAAAATTATACAGATTATTGTAATTATAAGAATGCTTTTGGGCTACATATTAATGCTCTTACACTCCTCAAAATTCATCTAAATATTTTCTAACCTCATCATACCAAATATATTCTGTGGCCAATAACCTATCATCTATGTCAAACCTCCCAAGTGTGATTTCCACTCGTACACTGAAAAAGTTGGGAAACTTAGGTACTTTTTTAGCATTTCCTTGGTTGTAATTTTCACAATACATTCTACGTGGAATCTGAAAAACAAAAAAGAACTTACACAAAGATACAAAATATTCATACTGTTAACTTTATAATAACTATCATTGAAGTGGTTATATAAAAACAAATTTTTCATGTGATAAAAGGTAAAATGTGAGTTAAATTGAAAGAGAATTATTTTTATTTGTAAGAGTAACTCATTTCTTAGATTCAACTTACACACAATAAGGCTAACTAAGACAAAATAAGGAATAAAAACCATGCTTTAAAAACATGTCTTTTGCTTGTTTCAAAACATTAATTGATATGCTTTTACTATTAAAAACTGACAGGTAGTTTTGATCCTCAAAATATTGTCTACAAGACTTCTAAATCAGTATTTAAACTAATATACCCAAGTTTAATGTCTAATATCTAAGCTTAACCAACTTATATTTGTGAGAAAGTGGCCAAAATGAAGTATTTTAAAACTAATTTCTTTCTCAATACTTTTTATACATTTATAGAACTATTTGCATGCATCGAGTTCAATATATAAAGATTTGAGATGGCAAAATTAAATATTTTGCTATGTAGTATCGGAAACAATAATTTGGTATTGGCTATATATTTAATATTTCATGTTTGGCTATTTCCTTACACATATTAATGATAAGATGATATTCATAGAAGATAATATCTAAATGTATTGATATGATTAGTATTACTAGCTTGGGAAATGCAGAGTAGTTGGATATTTCATTATCAGTTGAGTTAAATAATCTTACTCTTATGTAAAAACCCTAGTGTAATCAGCACCCATACATGCCAAGGGGTGTATTATTCCCTAAATATGAATTTAAGATCTAGCTTCAGAGAACTCATGGTTATCTTTCATTTTTTTACTACTTCTTGTAACTGGACAATTTTGTTCAGTGAAAGCCACATAAATATCAGAAAATTGGCTATATAAAATGGTTCTTCACAGCATGAATCTTACATCTTCTGCTACACAAACAGGTATACTAATTACTAGGCAGTGCCTAATTTGAAACACAAAGAAAACTGTATTAACACTTTTTTACAAAGCTATACATTATATATGTAGGTGAACAGAGACATCCCTGCAGCTAGAAGAAAAAAAAAACGCTTGATACAAATAAATCAAGATTTATAATTAATATACAATAATGTAAAAATATAATAATTACTTAATTTTACCCAAACAAGTTATCTCTTTTAGTAACTGATAAAACACAAAATATATCACTATAAAAAATAGTGCTAGGATAACAGATGCAAATATCTTTTGTCTATAAGTTACAAAAAACATAACAAAATACTGTTACCAGAGTCTGAAACCTGAATGATGAAAATGAAAAAATATTATGCTCAAATGTTTGTTATCAGTTGTACATATTTTTCTTAAATTTCTCACTTTTTTAGCTTTGAAAAATTAAAATTTTGCATTTTGGTTTGGTAGGACATTCATTTTTCAATAATTTTGTTTGTTGTTTGTACTGACTTTATAACAAACACATAAGGAACTTTTGTATCTAAAAGTTAATGTTCATCAACTGACACTTACGAGAAAAATGTGCACTAAATTAAAAAAAATTGGCCAACAGTCAACAGCTCTTCAATCAATGAAAAGAAATGGTTTTGAGTAAAGCAGTTCAGAATTCATATAACTTATGACTTAGTCAATGCTTTAGCTCATTTTGCTGAATTATTTAAATGGGTTAAATTTATAACACATTCTAACAAATATTATGATGAAATAAAGATATAAAGAGAGTACAACTACTTGCATAAGAAAACTGTAAAAATAATTTGATACTTCGAGATGTCCTTCGTAAATCAAATGCTGAGAGCATTTTGGTTAATGCAAGTACTGACTGACTGCAAGTATGTGTAATTTCCTTTTCCATATTGTACTATTTTTATAACTTAAACACAACTGCAAATGATTATTAAGTGCTGTTGTTTAAGTTAGCAACAAGAAATATTTAATTACAAAAACTTATTTAGGTGAAATGATTTTTTCCTATTCTCTCAGTTGTGTTCAATTTACATGTGAAGCTGGCCTGTAAAGGAAGGTGTTGTTAAATAATTATATAGACACCATTAAGCATATGCATAAAAATGATTTCAATCATATTCTGGAGTCAGATCATATCAGTAATTCTACATTAACACTCCTACGAAAAGACGTTTCTAGTCCTGATTTCTCCAAGCCCGTTCCCCTGGCTGTGGTTTCACTAGATAGTAGATAGGGACAGTGGGAATCTCGTTAATCCATTCATTAATGGATTTAAATGGAAATTTCATTTAAATACAAAATTATTAGCCTAATATTAATAACCTTTTAAGTTGCTCTGGGGCCTATTAGGCCCCACTTTTCGTAGGAGTGTTAAGTTAATTTCTTGGAAACAATGGTTAAAGAGTAATTTTGGTTTAACAGGAATATTAAGTAATGCAGGAACAAACGCTAATATGCCGTTATCAAAATATGTTTGTTCTTCAATTGTACATACTTAAGTATTATTCAAAACTACTACAATATTGTAAATAGATTCATGAAAAAGCTCTAACAGCAAAGTTCCAAAAGTTTATTGGGACATTACAGTCTTAAAATAAACTTCAGCCATATAAGAAATGTTCTGATTATTTTCATACAGAAAAAACAAATCAGTTATCTGACTTGATGTCTTAGAATTAATTAAATAAAGCAAAATAGTGAAGTTTCTGGTTTTTAGAAAGATGTCATAAGTAACAAAACACTTGGTTCTATATGCCATTGTCCATTATGTGACACATATGCAGCTGCTTTACAAAAGGATTTAGATCATCTGGTGAGTTGGTCAAATAACTGGCATATAGTTTATAAGCACAAAAAAATGCATGTAATGCATGCAAATCACCATAAATTATATTATAATTTGGTTAGAAATAACAGTATTATGGAAAAAAAGAATTTTGATATTCTGGTTTATAAGTTTCTTTCTTTCCAAGCAATGTGCTGTGTTAGTGGTAGGGCAAATAGGATTTTCTGTTCCATTTGCACGCATCTACAAACAATATGCTTGCAAACATTGTCTTGCAAATTTCTTGAGACTAATCTCATATTGTTAGAAAGGACTTTGTTCTAAAAGTCCAGACTGTAGATTGGCTTTCCATTGAGAATCATCTTACCTGCTTTTTGCTTAGTCAAACATTTTAATGCCACCTCTCAGTTGACGGAACTGTATTAATGGATGAGCAATGCCCATGTTTTGTCCTTTAATGCTATGTTATAAAAAGTACATATTACCTATTATTAGTATATATGATTAATAACATTTAAGGTATGTTTATAACTAAAAACCAACTGATATTCTCTGCAGTACTATCATTCAAGAGTAAAATACGGTACCTGAAAGTCTAGGTCATTGAAAGAAGGATTTCCCTTGAACCAAGCAACATTGGATGTGATAGTTTTATCAATCCACATTTTCTGATTTTGTTCAGACCTTATATAAAACCCACCGTTAATCTTATTGGCTATAGGCACCTCAATGTCTCCACTGGGAGGAATTGCATTGCTGTCTGTTTAAAAAGAAATAAAATCCATTTCTCACCACTTGATTTTCATTCCTAGTTGTTTTTGAGTAAATGTGTTTAGAATGTAAAATATATATAACTCAATAACTTAATAAGTATTCAGTACTTTTAAAGACTTTAATGCATACTAGAAAATAAAAATAACAGATAATACAAGTCTAACATAATGTGCATATTATTATTTCAAACTTCATGCTTATAATGGTTTTATTTTCAAAATAGCATTTTGAATTACACAAAAAAACTTGAAAATGAAGCATAGAACACAGAAACAAATTTAAAAATATTACAAACATGAAATAGCATATCAAGTACCAACATGTAAACTAAAACAATATTAAACAACAACAGAAAGAAAAGTTAAAAAATATTTTAGATAACTCAATCAAATACACGAGAAATAAAAATTCGGCCTTATCTTTATAAAGATAATTTACTTAAAAAGAAAAGCAAAGAAACAGGAAGATGGTGATGTATACTATATCAGTCAACTGTACTGTTAGCCATTTATAAAAATGGGATTTCTTGATGAAATGTGTTTTTTATTAGATTTCTGTATGGGAAAGATTTTGTTCTTTTGATAATTTTGATATTCATTACTTTTTGTTTTCTATTTGAGTGAACTGTGCATATGAAGTAATCAACAATTTCCCTGGTTTGGGAACTGTTGTGCTAATGTTTTTTTAAATATGTTCCCTCTGCATTGTATCCAATGCTTTCCATTTATTACATTGAGTTTTGTACATTACATTCTTCAATCAACATATTGCAGTCAAAGCTTGTTTTTAAATTAAACATGTCAATTTCAATATAAAATAGATTTAAGTGTAGAAAACACTGAATCTGAGTTTAATTTCACTTGTATCATTAAATAATTTTTATAGGTAGCCTAATTTTTGAGTTGTAAAGGCTCATATATATAGAATAATCTAAATTTTTATTGTTTTTATGGAAAGCAAAAAACAGCCAGTTTTTTCTTTCTTTCTTTTGGATCATAATCTGATAAAACAGAGTTGTGATTTTTGTTTGTGTTTAATTAGCAGTAGTAATTTAAACCTGATGTTTATTTGTTTATGGCAAAACTACTAAGACTATCTCTTCCACCCCCCATTTTCCGAAATTAAAAATCTAATTCTTCTCTCACAAAAAGCTGTTCTTGATTTACATCACCCTCTATTGGTACAAATTTTCATTCTTCAATAGCCACAATACTCCCATTTACCCTTGTACATGTTAATGTGAGACATCTATATACTAATGTGTGAATTATTATGCAGCAATCCTCCACCAAAAGAAGTGTGACACTACTTCTACCTTAACTAGCATCCTCTCTAATCCTGCAGTCCTTAATCACTTTGAGATTGGGCAATCCAAACAATACCAGAAATAGGTAGAACAGGTGAGAAACATGAAAGAAGGTAAGTATTTACTGGATATACATTTTTAATTTAGGAAAATAATACTCCTCTCAAAAAAACAAGAATCTCAGATTGAACAAATGGAGGGCTTGTGAGAAGATGATTTTCCTTTAGGAAGCATCCAAAGGAAAAATAATAAGGTGTGTGAATAATCTAATAACAACCTACCATTGGGAGATTGCACTACTTTGGGGCTAGTACTGTGGAGCCCAAAGGGCAGAAAAAAAGGAAGGACCCAATAAAAAATTACAGATATAAATGAATCTCTTGGTGTGAAGTGGCTATCATGAACAGACCAAGTGTGAGTTTAACTTCAACCAATACATGATGGCATCTGGAATTATTCATCATGCCCATTGCAGGAAGTGTCCTATACCTTTCACCTCAAAAATGGGTACTAGCAGGGAAGAGGAGCATTTGTAATAAGAACCCACCTCTGCATGCATGTAATTCTTATTTCCAACAAAGGATCAACCAGAAACTGACAGCCGGTACAGAATCCAAGTGGGTATTCATCTCCTGTTCAAAGCCTGGTGGTATTGAGAACATTTTGTCCAGTCCACAGTATAAGGAGAGTACCCTTCCTTACACATGTGGGAATTCATGTGTCTTGTTCACATCCAACCATAACTAGATTCACTGGTAACAGACATCCAGTAGGTGGTAGAAAGAAGAATCACACTTTGGGGTTCAATCTTCAGTCCAAAAGTTAGCAGCAAGGGAATTTATTGTCCAGTCCACAGTAGGAGGAGGGTAACCACTCAAACACATCTGAGAACTTGCATGGCTGAACTGTCTCCAAAAGATGGTTAGAAGGAGGGTGTCCCAGCCAGAGGAGTAAATTGCAATGTATATATAGCAGAGTGCTACATCCAAAACTTGCAAAATACATCAAGTTGTACATACTATGGGTCTAGTATACACTCCATTTCACTGGTAGGTGTAATATGATATAGTTATGTAAAATTACATTATATTTTGAAAATCAAAGAAATCACATTGACAGCGTCAATCCAACCAATACCTAAGTGTGTCTTGAATAGTATATCAAGTCTGTGGTAGGAAGAGTCTTAATGCCACAGATCACTTGATATGTTATACAAGCACAGATCTGACAGTGCAGATTTTAGTTTATATATATCTGGTCAGGCAATGCTTGCCACTGAACAAGCTCCAAATATGCAACAAAACACCCTGCATAGAAAAGAAATTTAATGAAGCACTTACCAATTGTGTAACACAAAATGACAATTGGAGGAATATTAAATCTCTCAGAACAAAAAATGGCCAGTTGGTGAAGATAATAAGCAGTAAAGGCATACTGGTATAAAACAAACTCCAACCGACGATAGAAATGAGCATGACAGGATGAAATCACTAATATGAAAGAAAATTAATACAAAAAAAAATATTCTGGATAAAAGAAAAATAAGTTAGGCAAATTTGCTGGCAATTCTGACAATAATGGTGACATGACTGGGAAGGTTTCCAAAGAAGAAGCAATGGGAGCAATCACTATGTGCCCCATAATAGGGGAGAACCAAAACCAGGCAGGGATAAATGTTCAGTAACAAGATACAGGACACCTAGAATATGACAAGTGAGCACAAGAATTTGACAGCTGTGGCCCAACATAGGAGGACCAGTAGCCTATATAAGATGTCACATAACTGTGTGAACTAGAGCCCACAGGAAAAGTAAAAGGATTCTGAGAGAGAGACCACCAACCAAAAACCTCCTGAGCAACCATAAAATTATACAAACTGAAAAGGTGAGCACCCAGAAAAAAAAAAAAAGAGAGATGTTAATGACTTGGAGGGAAATCATCTAAAAAGGTGTTCAGCTAATCAGGCAATGCTGGCCTGGAAGGAAGGTTGAAGGGAACATCCACAGGATCCCAAATGAGGCTTCTATGAACTAACATACTCACATAAGACATAACTTGTACTGAAAATTCCTTTTAAATGCAGCACAAATAATACATATTGTGCAGTACTTCAGTTTTAAATAAAAGGAAAAAGGACATGCTAAACACATCACTACAAGGTTGTTATTTTTTAAATAGTGTGTGCTATATTAATTTGAAAATATTATATTTTGAAATATGATTTTAATTATTTTTATCTAACCTGACCAGTCATAAAAACTTTGGAATGTGCTATCCATCCACTTGTCATAGACACATCCACGAAATCTATTAACTGGAATGCCCCTTCCATCATACCCATCACTGCAACTACTGTTGAATGCAAATTTGTATGGTCCTCCAAAGTGTAGAGCTTCATATGATGTAACCATTCGAGAATCCTTTGTATTGTAGATTCCAGAATGAAATCCAGGATAAACAGTCAAAGGAGAACTATCCATTGAATATATGGAACATGTCAATAAAGAGAGTGGATCATCCTTAGCACGACCTAAAGAAAGGTTTTAAAACTATAAGCATACATAGTATATCATGCTTATTAATGCAATTTTAAAATTTGGAAAATATAAATCATGTAAAATCAATAAAAGAAAAAGAATATAAAAAATAAGACAGCTGAAAAACACTATACTATGTAAACTAGTAAAAAAATGGAGAAAAAAACAAACAATTTTATAGGAATCAGTAATAATATATTTCACCAATTTCCTATCAACCTCAGTTTGGCAATTATCACATTGTAATAGATTCATGACTGGCATTCATCGTCAGACTGACAAGATAGAATATCAAAAAGATGTCAGTTACATATAAATACATTGTGTAATACTTGATGGATTTTCAGGTTTATCAGGATTATTTTTTTATAGTATGAATAGATAGCCAGATAGAATTAGAGTCTTTTGGTCTACTTATAAGGTAAGATGAAATAAGTATAGAGATAACAAAAGATTGTTCATTCTAAGAGTATGACATCCTTTGACCATCAAACATTTTATTTTTCTTACAATAGACTTTAAAACAACTTTTGTTTATACCAGCAAAGGGAATTGATCAGAGTGAAACTACTTTTTATTTTATTGTAAATATTGTCCTATAAATGGTTAAATTATTACTTTTGATTTCTTTAGCACATCAAAGATCAATATTTGGAAGATATATAGTTTATTCAACACTTCATTGTTATGTCTACCAATTGAATTAACCTTCAATTCATTATGCTTCAAGAAAGATTTTTAATATAATACTTGGAATGGCTACTTCTTTCCTGAAATTTTATGAAAAACAATGACTGGAATATGTGTTGTTGATTTTAATCCACTTCATTATGAGCACAGTGTGTATGATTTTTCTAAACAGTAAACATTTAAGTACAAAATTCACAATGAAATGGAAACATTAATCCAGTTCAATCATTTTGGATACTTTAGTTACAGAGGTTAAGTATGTTGTGTTAAAATACTTCTGGAGTCTCGTGACAGTTGTAACAGTCTATGTTGTCATGTCTAATCATGCTCTGATGAACCATCGTTGATCTTTACAACCACTCTGCAGCATAGTTTACATTGCAAAAGTATCTAATGTAAAGCTGTTGTGTCCACAACAAGTCATTCCTGATTGCTCATCATGATGCTTGTAGTGTATAAACACAGAAATTTCATACTGATTCCAGAAATATACAGGGACTAAGGCACTACAAATATACTTGACTGGTATGTCTACATGTGGAATATCATGAATATACATTTCATTCTCTAGCTTCTTGAAGTACAAGATGACTACATGGATATGATATGGAAGTAACTTGTCTACATATGTCATGTGTTACATTTCAAGACAGAGATCCTTCTTCACTATGCTGTATACTTTTGCCTGAGATATGTGAATGACTTTGCTACTGATGTTAACATTTTTCAACACTAACAATGTATTCCTCATAGATACCTTTACTTTAGCTTTTCCTGATTGTGTGCTGTCCTCCAAATGTAGAATTTTTTGCTTATCACTATCTTTGAGGCTTCAACCTAAACTCACAGGTCTCCAAGTACATTGCTGCACTACAGCATGTGAATGAGTCTGTGAGAACCCTTCACTAACAAGAGTGCAACACTCAAGATTAGACAAGAAAAATTACACTAGAAGTGGAGAGGACAAGTAGGAATTTTGAAAAGAGGTAAGTATTTACTGGAAATACATTTAATATCTGGGACAATACATTACCCCTTTACACATATCATTTAGAATCCCAGATTAAAATGGATGAAGAACTGTTACAAATGTTACCTAGATAAGCTTCCCCTTTGGAAAGCATCTGAAGAAAACCCATGGAAAAGCATGATCAAGATGAAGAAAATAAGAATCATTGGAAAGAATACAGGAAACATCAATGGAAACAGGCAAAAAGGGGTAAGTAACAGGTTGTAAGCAGAATGTGGTACAATGAATAAGAGGCTAAACACTTAAAGAGACAAAGGGTAAGGGTGCAGAGAACAGCATTCAGGGCCCAATCAGGAAAACTGCAGGACAAAGAGGATGAAGAAAGCAAAAGCAACAAAAGAGCACAGAAATGACAGGTGAGGAGAAGACAATAATAGGAAACCTCAAAAATTTATTTAGTGATGCTCTATAATCAGAAATGGTAAACAATCATAAGTCTTGGTCAAAAAGCCATGTAAAAAACTCAGAGATGTGAGACAGATAATCAGGAAGAGAAGAAATCCCATTGCAGAGATAAACAAGAAGGGAGTGAAAACAAACACAATGAAAAATAAGGAAGATGTCACATTAAGATAGCCCAGAAAGTTTTGCAAGAGACTAGACAAAACTCACTTATGAAAAGGGAATGACATTACCATCACATTTGAGAGAGAATGAAATTTAAGGAGTAGGAAATGTGACAGAAGTAGAGAAAGTAAAGGTTCAATGGAGGAAACCATGACTAAACCAGCCAGTATGAAGCTATCCAAAGAACTCCACACACAGTGTTTGAATGAGGGAAAGCACAAGGAAGAAGAATAGGAGGGTGGAAGAAAGGGTTGGACTATTCACAATTGAATGCAACCATAACTGCAGCTGAGTGTGTGACCCCCTGGCAGGAAAAGACTGGCATACCTTATCACACATAAAAGACAAATTGGAAAGGAAAATTAAAAATAAACTATAAGTGAAAAGATAAAGATGTGAAAATATGCATATGAGAAAAAATAAGATTACAAGACAATCTATAACTACTTAAAAGGTATGTATGTACTTCCATTTCTTAAAATTTAATCATTTCATAATACTGTACATTTATGATATCTAGAGTTAACAATACAATAGAAAAAAATGGAAAATAAAATATAAACACTTGCTTAAAAAAACAAATAAAAAACATTTGATATTCATTTAGAATGTCCTAGATATTATTCAAATGAAATTTGAAAACTATAAGATAATAAACAGCATTTGTATACTCAAAATAAAAATCACATTGCCTTTGAACAATTCTGATTCCAAGTGCATATAACTACATTAAATAATGATAATTTTATTATGAACAATAAAAAAAATCAAAATGCCTTATATTTCTAAAACTATGCTGTCTTAGGATTGTGCAAGACAAATTTAAAACTGTTTCATCAACTGGTTTAATTTTTATAAAAAAACTTTCACGAGAATGGCACACATTGTAAGTTGGTGATAGTCATGTGATTAGTAACTCATTGAACACATTATAACCTAGTTTCAGATATATTTTTTTGACAGTCCACCCCCTCAGAATATGCAGTAAAATACAGGAAAAAAATGTCAGCTACAGCAATGGCCTAAACCTTTGGAGCCAAAACTCGTTAATTTTCAAGAATAAAAGTGGTTATAACATGAAAATATATGTTTCAATAGGCTAACTGTCCAAAACAGTATAGTCTTGTTACTGGACTTTTACCTATTTTTTTTCCAAAACAAACAACTTTCCAATCTTAACTACTCGTATCACAAAATTATTTGAGCCAAAACAGCTTTATTGAGTTTTTTCTAGAGAATACTTACTGATATATTAGTAAGTATCACATGACTATCACCAACTTACAATGTGTGCCATTCTCGTGAAAGTTTTTTATAGGTTTTGTTTACTGTAACTTTCTCCCTTTCACAAATTCCTGTTTTTAGTATATTTAATATAAAAAAGAAGAATACATACATAATGTGGTTCAGGTGAGTACAAATAATGATCTGTAAGTCACGTTTACAGGTTTTCATAAGCTCATATTGTAAATCATTTTACCACTAAATACCTACATCTAATTATTATAAAATTAACCATGAATACAGTGTACGACAAGCATCTCTGATATATTTATTTATAAAGACAAAAGAAACAAACACTTACTTCCAGGGTGAAAAATATTGTATGTTACAACTTGCTCAGTGCTGTAGTCATAAATAAAGTGTGACTCAGTTCCTCTGAAAGTGGTCTTTAGCTTGACTCTCAGATTTGGTCTGTCAAAATACTCCTCAACCCACACGCCACTGTTGATTATATGATCTACCACTTCAGCTTTTACTTCAAAGGATTCTGGCACCACAGGTGGAATTGGGCCTTTATGACAGAGGATTTATTGAATAAAAACCTCCAATAATTAGGTTATTAAATCAACATATTTACAAAATTCAAGGTTCATCATCATGATACAACACACATATGCTTAAATAGTGAAGTTTTTATACTATTTAAATAATTTCTTCATAATATACATGAAGCTTATATGTATATATGCTTATATTTGTCATTCACACAGTGTTTATATTCATGGAAAAGCTTCTAAGAGTATTTGCTGCTGTTTCTAATTTTGAACTACTAACAAAAGAGAAGGCAGAGTCATTCAGAAGTACCTTACCATCCATGATAAGATGGACATTCATTCTTATGGTTGTTGGACAACTTCTCCTAACAGCCATATTTTCTAAAATTAATAAAACTAACTATAATAGTAAAAATAACAAATATTTCTTACATTTTATAGGATAACAAATTACTTAAAACTGTTTAACCCTCTCCCCTGGTTATCCTTTACAATGCATGTTACAGGGTTTTAATGGCTTACATTGAAATTTTAATGAAAGTACATTATGTTTATGTTATACCAATTAGCATAAAATCATAGCTAATAATACATATTTTAATAATATGCAAATTTTAGATTTTCTATTTTATTAGGTGACATTTCACAATATTTCCTTGGGTGAGAAAATGCAATATATTTTCTCATTGTAAAAGATTTTCCAAACTGCAGTTTGTGGGACTTTTTGAGAGGAATAGCTAATACCTTAACACTTCTAGTATATATATGTTATATAACTTTGCATATTTCAATATTTTTATTTTATTACAATAAACAAAATTCAACATGAAACCTGTGTTATTTTCTCCAATTTTTAGATAATTAATTCTTCTATGAATACATAAAATGTGTTTTTGTTCCTATTTTAAGCAGTTATGTTAAAATAATGATGCTTTCACAACTTATAATATAAGAAATGTTTTATAAAGTTATACAGATTGGAACATGGATAGCCAGTTTCAAAATCTACCACAAGGCCAACATATGCCACTACATAAAAAATAATACTTCCAATACATATTTATATAATATATATGATGTAATCAATGCAAGTAACATAAATACATATAATAAAATATTAAAATGCCAAGTTACATTCTTTTTGAAGAGTGTATTCATTTAATAGTTTTCAATCACAATGAATTTCATCACTTGTTCATTAATTCAGTTTTGAAAAAAGTTAATTTTATTATAAGAAAAAACTTTCTTGATATTACAGTCATTACAAACTAAGATGGTGAACACTGTT
Organism: Tachypleus tridentatus; assembly: GCF_004210375.1. Classification (NCBI taxonomy): domain Eukaryota; kingdom Metazoa; phylum Arthropoda; class Merostomata; order Xiphosura; family Limulidae; genus Tachypleus; species Tachypleus tridentatus. Next base: position 237,678,139 of record NC_134837.1, on the reverse strand, counting down.
TAAATTTATTGTTCAGTGAGTTTATAAGATATTCTTAGTTTCGTAACACATTATATCGACATCATCCTCAACATATAGACATGGTAAAATGTATAACAATAACAAAAGGGACAGATTAATAGAGGAATAATGGCTCAAGAAGAGACTGAAAAATGGAAGAATATAACTGACCACTAGTTTAAAGAATAATTATTGAGCATTATAGACAGTAGCATGCTATTATAATTACTATACAATGAAACATACCGACATGGACAGGTGGTTAACGCACTCAACTCGTAATCCGAGGATTGCAGATTCGAGTCCCTGTCACACAAAATATGCTTGCTCTTTCAGCCGTGAGAGTGTTATAAAGTGATGGTCAATCCCACTACTTGTTGGTAAAAGAATAGCCCAAGTGTTGGTGGTGGGTGGCAATGACTAGCTGCCTTCTCTCTAGTCTAATACTATTAAATTAGGAATGGCTAGTGCAGATAGCCCTTGTGTAGCTTTGTGCAAAGTTCAAAAACAAATATACTGAATACTCCTAAAGCATCTATGTAAGGGATATACAATACATCTGGTGATATTTAATGTATTTGAAGTTAAGATTTTCCAACAATGAAACTATATTTTCTATAGATACTTACCTCTCTCACATAATATCCTTGACCTGTACTGCCCTTCATATGCACAAGTTTTTATTCTACACTAGCTTTGAGACTACCACCTAACTTCACATGTTATAGCTGTGTTGTAGCATATAAATGAGCATGTGATAACACTTCACCAATAGGAGTGTAACACATCCTGCTAGCATAGCTAAACTTTCTCGATTCTGGAGATCACACACATCACTTTGAGACTAGTAAAAAATAAAGGCACACTGGAAATGAAAAAGACAGGAAGGAAGTGCAAGAGGAGGTAAGGATCTACTGAAAATACATTTTCTGTGTTGGAAAATCTTTAGATTTGATAAGATACCTTATCTCTGCATGATAGCTAGAAACCAACAATGAAATGGTGGAGGAACCAGTGCAAAAGCTACAGAGATGAGTACTCTTCAAAAGGCATCTAAAGAGAACCCATGGAAATGGATATAATATATAGGATCACACCCATAGGAAACTGCACCACCTCTGTATCAGGGTATACTATTAGTTCATTGTAAAGATATGTGTTGCTAATCTGGGCAAAAAACATACAAGTCCAATCAGTAATGAAAACACCAAATAGGGTAGAATAGCTAGGGTGCACTAGATGAAATTTAGTGGGTGAACTCTAGTTCAAAACCAAGTTCCATTAGGTATGCAACTTCTTGTTCACAGAAGAAGGAGAGTTCTCACCAACTGCATCAATGGACTACCATCACCATATTCTCAAGTCAGTGGAAATGGTAACACTCAGAAGGAATGCTCCATGGTCCAGAAACTAGAAACTGGTAAACACAAAGGACTTCCATACTCCACTAGAAGAAGGGGACAAAAACATGTGGTAAATAAGTTTGGAGAAATGCAACACCCTTTGGTTGTGAAATAGGTGACCACAATAACTACATCTGAAAGAGCAGACTGGTCCCAGTTTATTCAATTAGGACCAGAGGAATAGGCAACAATCTCCAAACTATCTCACTCATGGCAGTCAATAAGTTGGCAATGCTAAAATCAAGGGTTAGATTCCCCTCGGTGGGCTCAGCAGATAGCCCAATGTGGCTTTGCTATAAGAAAACACAAACACACAATAAGTTGGTATGGTCCCAAACATACATTATTTATGAATCAAGTTACTGCATGAATCTATTGAGCAATTTTATGGAACACCCCATACCATCAGTAAGTGTTAGAGACTGTAAAGGTCTCATGGTGTAGGATTTAAAGATACCTAGAGAGACTACACTTGCTACATAGCAGAATCAGGGTTGTGAAAAAAACCCCAAAAAAAACAGTTACTGTAAAGGTAAAACAGTAGAACCTACATATTCAGAGCTTGCATGTGACACAGAGGATGGAGACAGGCAGCAAATAATATCCATGTGAGGAACAGATGGCCCAATGGTGCAAATAATGCTTTACAAACATGTGAGGTGCAGTTCAGGTGCCTGTCTGCATGATCTCCTATAATGGACAACAGAAGTGAGAAGACAGAAAAAGAGTGAGATGATGGATAGAGAGAGAGGAAACTTGAAAGATGCAATGTGAATCTTCAAGCCAAAGAATCATTAGCCAGATTTTAATGCATTGACAGAGCCAACCAGTAAGGGTAACGGGAGAGAGATCTCAGATTGTGAAGGAATTCCAAAGGACAAAAATAGGGAATGGGAACCACAAAATGGAGCCACACACAGAACAAAGAAGGCAACTGGGATCTGACAGAGTAAAGATGAGTAAAATATGGTAGGGAAATAAGACTGGACATTCTATTTCCCTCTAATGCTGCAGATGTTTTTGGGAAAAAGCAATACTGAGATCAAGAAGAACACAGAAATTATGACAAAATGATGATCCATTTTGAAGCATACCCACTAGAATACCTGAGAAGTAAAGACCACTACAAGCTGTGACATGTTTCATAGCATGTGTGATGTGACAAGCAATAAGTCAAATGTGTTGAGACTGGGCCCAGAAAAGGAGATTAAATATTCAAAAACAAAATGAACAGGTGGAAATAAAACCTTAAAAAAGTGAAAACTCTTGTTCAATAGCATCCTTCTGCAGGAGATACAAAATAGTTTTGAAAAGATATCAGCAAAAAAGGGGATATTGAGAAGGTGGGAAAGAAAAGGGAACTGAAGATAATGGAGGAATAGAAGAAAAATTAAGAAGACTATCTACTTACACCCAAAGAACCCAACATGCTAAAAAAAAAAAAAAGCCACAAATGAGCAAACTGAACAAATTATATCATCAATAAGTTGGAACCTAAGAGGTGGTTACCAGTGACACTGATATTTCAGAAGGTGATGAAGAGAACTGATATGACTAGAACCCAAAACACAGGAAGAGGAAAAGAGGCTGAAGGCTGAAAAACAAGAAAAGAAACAGAGAAATGCCAGTGTTCTACCTCCACTTGAGTCTAACGAATCAGGGATATCTCCATAAACAGACTGGTACAGAAAAGCAGTCAAAGGAGGTCACACAGATGTGAATGCATGTGAGAAAAGAGAATCCCTGTCAAAGAGATTTCAACAGCAAAAAAATCATGTTTGGAGTTACATAGTTGAAGAAAACAAATGTGGCAACGTGGATTTAAGAAGAGAATGCATATCTACAGAGAAACCCTCAGGGGAATAGAGGGCAGTTTCAGAAAGTAGGAGATGAATAGATGAAAGATAGCAAAGGAGAGTTGTCAGAGTAAGTCAAAAATGAGACAACTGGGAAGGGAAAAAACAAAGAGTAGCAGAAGAATCAGAACCTCACATATGAATCAGTGATTCCAATGTTTAACAATAAATAAAAGGAAATTCTGACTTAATGTAAGCTGAAGCTTGTGCATTTACCACATATGAAGATTAAAGGATGCTGGCTCTAGCACAAAGTTGGTCAGCATAGAAACTACTGTCTGTGAAAGAGGGGAAAACAAAATAATCAGACATCAGGTCACAAAATATAGAGGAGAAGGAAAAATCTTAGGAAACAGGGGAAATTGACAAAAGGTAACAAACCCAAGATATCATGCCCAACCCAGAAGTACAATAAGAAAATATGGGCTAGCTGGCACACAAGGTATTGATAGATTTTACTTAGGTAGAAGATATATTTATCTAATTCAAGCACAGTATTTTTCTGTACAATATACTTTGAATCTAGAGACTAAGCATGCTGATGATAGAGACCTCAGAAAATATGCCTAAAATGTTTAAGTTATTATAACAGCTGATGTTCATCTGCCTATTGACAAGGAAGAGCACCCAAATTTAATCAAGTATCAGATCTCACTGATATTGTGAATTATAACCTCAGTTTGGTTTCTTTGTTCTCACATTAACTACACTTGAACTCTTGGCCATTTGTTTTTTGTTATTCAAGGTAAACTCTCTTGATATTGGGATCTGGCAAATTTCCTAGATATTGCATGCCTGTAGTGTAATGCACTTGGAAAACTCGTAAGTAACTTTTAAGAAAACTTAAGCAGAAAGCTTCATTACTGTACGATTAGATTTCTGTTTCAAATTCAGCAGCCACAAAACTTGGGATTTTCAAAGTATGGTATATGTGCAAAACAAAACCTAGCATACTTAATTTCTATGAATATGCTTTTCTGTGAAATAACTGTTTAAATAAAAAAAATAGGGGAAAAAGCCTGTTTTAAATAATTTCCTTATTGTGTGTGTGCACAAATTTTCAAAAAATGTTTTAGATGGAATAATATAGATATTCCCCCTCTCAAAAACAGCTAAATAAAACTTAATAAACACATGTACATAACCTACACATTTATATCTGGAAAAAGTCATTAACTTACCATAGCTTTCTGTTTCTTCTGTGCACACTTGAACATTCCTTTCTGAAAGTGCTGCAGTTATAAAGCAAGCCAGCACCAAGATACAATACACCAGATTCCTTCAAAGAAACAATGCAGGATACGTGTTTTGAACATTATTTAAAATCCATATAATGTTCATAATGTTAGATATAATATTAAAATGCAATCCCTCTAATATATATACATCATCAAACACAGACTCCTTAAAAGTGTTTTATACAACTTTTATCTCTTTAATCAAAGTGGAGGGGACAAACATGTTTATTACAATTAAGTTGATTAACTTGCTGCTCTATATTAATATACACTTTGATATGCTACTTTTGTGATTCAAGTTTTATGAAATATTAGAGCAATGTACACACAATATAGTAATTGCAGACAATGAATATATAATGTTAAACACAGGCATTCTAATTTCCTCAAGACAAATCAATCCTGCTCAATGTAACTGAAACAAAATAATATAAAAATGGGTACTTTTGTAACAAAACATGTCCAAAGTCTTGGTAGCCTTTTTCTGTTCATGAGTATAAGTAGATGGGATATCTATCATATAATATGTAACATGAATTGGCTTTGTACTCCTAATAAATTCCTTAAATCACATAGTTCTCAAACATCTTTTTGGTATTTAAAGCTTTACGGCATTGTTACACATTTTAAAATCTTTATCTTGCAACTACAATTAAAATTTCTAAGCTATGTAAATCTTTTCAGGCAGTGTTACTTTAAACATCTGAGTTGAAAATACAGCATTATATTAAAACCTTTATTTTTGTTTACATACTTTTAAAGTTGTAAAATAACTTAAATAGGTTTTAAAGACAGTGAAAACTGTAAATTAGAAAATATCTTGTCTTATAAAATATACTGTACATATATTTATGTGAATGAAGCCTAGTATTCATTTTTAAAGACCTACTTACAATTTCATTCCAACAATTAAATCTTGACAGTATCTCTGACAGAATTAAGATATTATGGCCTTTTTACTTTGATTGTCTTTATCAATGTCTTGTACTTAATTAGCTCCTCTGACCAACCCTTTCTTACATCATTAATTCATATGTACAAAAAAGAATGCATCATTGTTAGTTCCCTTTACTATATCATTTGCTCTGTTAGTTATATCCTCCATCGTTGCCCCTTGAACAACACAATCCAATTCTTTTCTCCCTATTTACCCTACAAATCACCCTATCCAGTCCAACACTAAATAATCACCTATAAGAATAACCTCACGTTTTTCATTCCTATCTGTCCCCTTTTGTTGTCCTTCCATTCCCTAGTTCCTTATCTGCACACACTAAAATATGTTGCTTATTAGAGCCTGCTCATTGTAATTAAATCCACTACTATTGCCTCTACAAGTGTTGTTTTTAACTTCCTGAAAGTACTGATCAACCATTACATCATCTGAAAAAAAAGCTTCAGTTTCTTTTCAAGTCCTGTTGTTATTTCCCACAGTTACTCTTCTCTATCCATTGCCTCCACCATATATACACACACATACATACATATATTCTCACATTTCAAAACTATACACCATTAAGATAAATAATGTGCAATATGACTTTTAACGTCAAACAGGATGGAAAACTTTGGGTAATAGTTAATGCATTTTGTTTTGTTTTTAAGTTTAAGGTGCAATTGGTAAATGTTGAAATGTGTGTACAAACTTGGTACTTGTATAACATAAAAACAAGTTTATGCCTGGGTGTACAATACCTTATTTATAAAAGTATGACATTTAGTTAAGAAATTAAATTTCCACATAACCAACTTTTAAATAACAATATATAAAATTATATAATACAAATGAAAATTTCTTCATTAAGAAATAAAAACTAGTTACAGAAATTATTAATTAATTGTTCTGCTTCATACAATTTTAAATCTTACCTTGAAAAATCCATAAGCAAGAGTGAAAGAAAATCAGGTCTCACTGACTAAATGAAACTCCCAAAGTGCATGAATTACTTAAGATAAAGGGGCGTACACAAGAAAAATCCAACAGAACAAGATAACAATTATTGTCACGTGCTTCAGATAAGTATTATGTAGATACAGTTGAACTCACACTAGTACTCTGATACAAATATGTATAAACTCTCAGCAAAAATTAATAACTATAAACACAGAAAAACAAATTACAATAATTTAAATATCAAGAGAAGTTCTAAAATATTCCAAGATAACAATTATAATTTCAAATGAAGATTATAAAGTTAATTTATTATCTTACTTTTTAAAAAGAAACCTGTCATTAAAAGTGACTGTTGATGTGCAAATGGGTTAAACCAGTTCTTGTGAACACACTACTACTAATTAGTATGCCTTGATTGGACTGAAACAAGCAATAAATCATTTTTTTAAAATGGTGGATATAATTAATTGCAGATAAAGAACCTATCTGATGCAACAAAACATCCACCATTTAAAAAGACTTTAAAATATACCATTTAAAGCAAAAATACTGAGCATCATATACTAAAAAACAACCATAAAATAACAGTACTACAAACATGAGTTCTTTTGTTTTAGTAATTATCAATGTAGATTTTGTGAACTCAAACATGTATTTGTTAAATCTATAAAAATATTAACATTTTTACTTCCACATAAATCATATGATGTAAATGTCTCATATTTCACATCTGTAGAATTAAAATGAATTTCAAATAGGTACTTTTGAAATAAATGCTAACAATTATATGGCTTTAAGCTCTCAGTGTCCTTGAAGTAATACAGAGAATGCAATACATTAGTCAGAATTTTCCACCATCACACCTTCCAAACTTAATACACATGGTTGAGGAGATTTCTTGTTGTATGCAAGACAGTTTTGCTTGCAGTCATAATGATACATCTTCTATTCACTGGGATGTGAGTGTGAATGTTTTAAAAGTAAGTACCTGTTAAAAATTAATTTTAATTCTCAAAATATATAATAAAAATCAGGTAGATTTACCTTAAATACTAAGAGCAAGAATATCCCCACCTAGATGGAGGAGGGACAGATAGCATCATAAAGATAACTGGTTCGTTAAAAGTTGAAAGATAACAATCAAGACCATTTCAAATAAAAGAAATGATTAAGCAGAAACTGATGTGAATTCAGAACCAGTATAAAATTCAATGGACTGAATTTATGAGAAATAATTAGAGTAAACTATTCTCATAAGGACAAAATAAAGACACTCAGAGAAAAAGCCTTCTTTTCAGCAGGGTATATAATAATGCTAGTTTTTAAATAACACACAAATGTGTGAGGCTCTGTATATTCTCAGGTATGGTCAAAAGTGGAAGCATAACAGGTATACAGAATAAAAGCATAGTGTAATGAGGCTCAAAGAGTCACTGACCCCAGGAACATGTCCATTCATTATTTATTAGTAGTCTCCTCCACTAAGAATCTTCCATCACAGGTATACAGGATAAAAGCACAGTGTAATGTCCTGTACCTGTGGTGGAAGATTCTCACTGGAGAAGACTACTAATAAATAATGAATGGACATGCTCCTGGGCTCAATGACTCTTTGAGCCTCATCAAAAAAGGCTTACCAAATCACTGGGTATCCAGAAATCTAAAATGTTCACACAGATTTGCAGATGGGTTTGGTAACTCTCAGACAGAGCAACTGGAACACCAAATAAAGCTTGAAAAATTAAAAAAAAATGTACAGTGTTTCTCATCCTGGTTACAGTTATGTCAAATAATATGGAAATGGGGTGTCTTATCCTGACATTTCAAATGCTACACAAGAAAATGCATAGTAATGTGGGAAAGGTATCCTCTCATGTCATCATCAGCTTCCAGCTGGCATCCTCTGATGATTTTTAGACTAACATCTTTTGTTGGAATACCCACACAAAGGGTGGAATTTATCAAGGAGAACTGTAACATGCAAGAGTCCTGACAAAAAAACACATTATTTTTTATTTTGGTAACAGAATATCACCTCTCTTTAAAACATGCCTTCCTGTTACAAAATGGGGATGTTAAGCAGTACCAGTGTTTCCATACAAACCACAGGTGTGGAACTTAAATTAAAATTAAGCAGGTAATACAGAAAAATACCAACACCAATGTGATGCAAATAAAAGTTCAAGAATGGATTTGAACTTGTCTACATGCTGATGTCTGTAGGATAGGCTCAAATGAATATTGCAACTGTGACTCTGAAAACATTGCAAGATGAAAAATATTGTGAGACATAACCTTACTTTTAAGGTGTTCAGAAACATCAAGTAAACATCAAGAACCAATTATACAAACTAGTTTGTTGCCCTTCCAGAAGACTTCGTATGAACAAAAAAACAATGATAAGCACTGACTGGACATACAACATTTATGAACAAGAATTAGGAGATCAGAATGGATACATTTTATGTAATAGCAGAGAAAAAGTTGATTTTTTTCTCTCAAAGTCAAAAATTTAAGTAGGAATGTTAAATATGGATATAAATATCAAAGCATCTTTTGCCTGAAGTCAACAAAAAAGGTACAGATGATAAAGCAAAGAAATTCTTAACAGTTCAAAAACAAGGGGAAAAAATGTACAACTGAACTCAAGTCCCATAAATGGCAATATTAAGGAACTTGGGGTTGTTAAAGAGTGAAGAGATAAAAAGCTAAAGACTTTTTATCATTGAAGATAAAAAGAGATTGATGGCTTTCATGGCATTTGAAGATGGAAGATAAGACAGCTCTGTAGATAGCTATAGCAAAAACTGATACACCATGAAACAATACAGAAGAATAAAAGCAATCTATTGACAAGTTGGAGATAAAAACAAAAAAAGAACAACAACATATTTAATGCAGTAACTCATAAGGTAGTCCAATGAGATTGAAAGATATCCTGTAAAGATGATTGGAAAGAACAGCTAACATTTGGGATACACAAGAAGAGAATCTGGACTTTTAGATAAAGAACTGATCAACAACCAGCTAAGAAGTCTTAAGATATTGAACAATGTTGTGAAAAAAAAAATCTTTTTGAGGGTGCTTTGAAAGTTTTTCCAATGGTGGTAACAAAACTTCCAAGTTTTTCACAAGGCCCTTATTGTTAGAGAGTATAAATCTGAAACTGAAGTACAGTGGAGGGGAGAAGATTGAAAGATGTAGCAATGGTGTCAATCATTTGATGACCAGCATCATACAGAGCAACTGAAAAATCAAGCAGTAGAAGGAGCACTTAATGGGTAGAAGCTAATAAACAAGAAAAAAAGAGCCTATCAAAATGTTCATCCTAGAAGAAATGTGACAAGTTCAAAACTGAAGGAATAAGTTGAGAATGAAATAAAGAAAATAGAAAATTATAGAAAAGCCAAGATACATGAAAAAATACTGCCCTAATTGGTGATTTCTGCAGAACTGTCTGTATGAACTAACACAGAATTGTGGTGAAGAAAGGGGAGAAACTCAAGACAAGTACAATAAACAGTCCAAAGTTCTAACCTATTAATGTTTCCAGAAGGATCAAAGAACTAGAGCAATCTCATTCCTCAGTATATCAACCAAAAGAAAGACACACATGAAGAGACTGTCTAAAAGACAAAGAAGAAAAGGAGATCCTGCTTCATGTATCTAGTTCAACCAAAACACAAAATTGATGGAAAAAAACAGGAATGCTACATGGCAGCAAGTCTAAAGGAAGATGCTATTCAGAAGCAGAGTTCCATTGAAGATATCACATGTAAGCACATCTCCAAGGTAGTAACAACATGAAATAAAATTGTAATCCCCAAAGCAGAAAAAACGCTTTTTAGCAGTAGGTGCATAGAACTGCAAGGTTTGCAACACCATAGATGGTTTAAGCATATGTGTTAATTCAAAACCTCAGATGTCTCAAAGTGTTTTGGTATTAAATTCCAATTATGATAGGTTGATGATCCATTCAAAAAATGTTGCCAGCTTTGTGTGAATAAGACACTAACTGGACAAAGTCAATTTTCTGTGCAAAACTTGAGTAAATTGAGCAGGCTATTAAAAACTAGACTAATCTGCAAAAAACGTACAGCACAAAAAAAAGTGGCAGTGAAATGATTCCTCCCTACTTCAATGGCAAAAAGATAGTAATGATAGATGAATATTGATATGAATAAAGGATTCTGTATATGCACCACTATCAATGGCTTAATGAAAAAACTTTCATAATGACAACATATCTTCCATTAGAAAATCAACTGTTTCCAGCAAAATATGAATTTAGACAGCTCTATAACATTTTAAATCACCTGATGTATTGGCATACACAATGGTAAGAATAAAAATGTGAAAAAATGAGTTTGAATGCTTTTTACTTTTTTTGGATAAAGGTATGAAATTTTATAATTCAGAACTTGATTAAATAGAGAGAAAATATTAGGGCCACACAGAAGATCTACCAAACTCAAGGTTCCCAAAGTGAAGAGTCCATCATGTGATTTAATGACTCAAAGCAACCCCTCAGTAATCTAGATGAGAAAAATAAATTTGTTTGAGTTGTTGTTTGGCATTTTGTAACTCAAAGCAACTAGACTATCTGCACTAAACAACCAGTAAAATAATAAAATAACAGTAAAAGTATTATAAAATGTAAATGGAAATTAAGTTGAAACAAAAACAGAAGCCCAACAATGGATAGAAACTTAAACAGAATTAAAAAGATCAATGTTCTTTAAAAATTTTAAAAAAATTGTAAGGTGGACAGTGCTTGACACTGGCCAACATTAGGGATAAACCCATGGCAAAAACATATCTACAATGGTGCCATTGCTCATGATCATAATGATGACACAACAGAAAAATATAGGTTATTGTGACTAGAGTGTCACAAAGACCACATATTGTTGCATCAGTCCCAGATAAAAGAAAACTATGTGCTAAAAAACTGTGACCAATGCATAGCTGAGTTAGGACAACTTCCTCCTTCCAATCCTTAAGGAAACAAGATAGCTAAAGTCCAATAGAAGGTTTTATCTGTAAAAGCTTGTTATCACATTGCTCACTCTAAGCCAACTGTTAACTGGCATGGAGCCAAGCCTTGAATAAAGTGCTGTAGTCCATGTATGGAATAGGCATGGCATTGATAGCACCATAGCAAACAGACTTAGCTGCAGTGTAAATGAGATTATTCCCACAAATACCGGCATGGTCTAGTATACAGAAAAACTGGACAGAAGTAAATGATGAAGAGAAAGGGGCAGTTGGATTTGAATATTGACAAAAACAGGGTTAGAACTAACTGTGTCATATGAATGTGTTGATGTAAACATCAAAATAAAAACATTAGTAGGCAGCACAATTCCATCTTTATGAGTGGAGATTCAGTGAACTGCAGACACACCTAGGCTAGAAAAACCAGCGAGGACACCCAACTCTGGAATATTCTTCAAGCCTCTCTCAATGATACATCTCTTGAGAAATTCAGTGTAGCATGGGGAGTAACCTTCATGGGTATATTCCCAATGTTCTCTGAATTCAGGTGTTTAGCGTGTTGTGGTGAGGATGTTTTCACCAAAGTGTCTCCAGGGCATAACTTTCTTACTGACTTGGGGGTGCCAGCAAGCCCCTCTGATCTCTTTCGAATAAAAAAGGGAAACATCTGCCCTAAAGATAATAAGTGCAAAGTGAGAAATATAGGTACAGAAATAGACTGTGATGATGATTGTTGAAGAGTCATCTGTTCGTGGCTGTTTACCAATGATAGTTTTTTTTTTAATTTCATTTATTTATTTTTGTTCATGAATGTGGGTATCTATAATAAAGTAAAAATATTTTAATGTCTACTCTCCCCACCCACCACAGAGCTACTCCCCACAAGGGGACTACTGTAATGCCAAACAAGGATATAGCAGCAACACCATGGTTTTGTGAGCACTATACCCAAACACCAGCATCAGAAACAATGTCCACAACACCTGGTACTTGTTTGACCCTAGACAAAGTGGACAGACAAATGACCCTGGGGGGATACCCCAAGGCTGCCCATCTATGGGAATTAAAGGCTAAAGTGGAGTGTTAGGGTTGTACTCCTCAACCACCAGAATCCTCTCCTCCCCATCAAGGGTTGCTATGCATAGCAAACATGCGGGTGGATGTTCAGATCACAGAGGAGGTAAATTTATAGTACAGAACCTTCTATGGAAGGTACCCTCACCATATATAGGAACCTACTTTGAGGGGAACCCTCTAAGAAAGTTGAAAAAAATCCATATTACTTACATCTTTATTAGCTACTTGTTAGGGTCCAAAATTAAGTTGAAATGCTAAAATCTTAATCAGCTCCTGCAGGCACAGTTCTCCTGAAAGAAGTATCACACAGATAGATATCTTGCAAAGATAAATGACGTATGGAAAAAAGCACTTCAAAGTTTAGCTGAAAAACTGGGAGGGGGGAGAAAAGTATCTTATAATAAAGCAAGAATGGTGTCAAATGTACAGTCATATTGTAATATAAACTAAATCTATGAGAACTGCAGTTAAGAAAGACTGCAAAGTAAAATCTTTAATACTGAAGAAAAGAATAATGAGAATGACAATGTTTTATAAATAATATCTACCATGAAGAAGAAAGTTTCAAAATGATACAAATTCATAATGCTCTAGAACAAAATAAAAGACTCCAAAGAAATCACATCTGAAGGTAAAGAATGAGAAGTAAGATGTGTAGAATGGGATGACCATTGTCAAAAAGCTGTTAATATTAACATCATCAATGACCAAAATATCAAGAGGTGGAAAATATGAAGATTAAGTAATGGAACCATCCATTATAATAGCACTCTCAGGCATAACAGAAATTAGTTCAAGCTATAAGGTTTAAAAGTATAACATACTGGAAAAAAAAAAGTAAAAGTTTCTTTGTAATTAAAAATCTGATATGAGAAAATGATGGACATGCAGCAATTGAAAGCAGTGAATCAAGCTCATCAAAGTAAGAAAAGGATAAATATAATAGTCAAAAATGAAAATAAAGTGTACAGAAATAAATTGAAATAGTATAGAAATAGAGAAAATGAGTGTTATAGAATAGATAAAATCCAGTTAAGACTATTGGATGTACGTAAAGACATGACTTATAGAGTATATAATGTGGAATGTTGTTGTTGTAGAGAATTATTTACAGTGTGGTTACTATTGATAATTCTTATGTTTTATGCTGAAGATTCCTCTGCACTTATTACAGGTAACACACTAGCAGAATATTATAAATCTGACAAAAAGTTGTGAAATCATTTTGTGGCACAATATAAATGAAAGTCAACATGTATTGACATAAAGGAAATCTTGTCTTAACTTTTTTTATTATTTCAATGAGGTTATTTCTTACCCAAATGATGGAAAAGATGTGAACTTTCTGCACTTAAATTTTCAAAAATCTTTTGTTAAGAAGAAATACAACAGGTGGGCTAAGAAAATTACATTATTAGATAGAGGTGACTAATAAATTGGATTGTAGAGTGGTTGGATGAGAGGAAGTTAAGGTTGTTATTAATGAAGTTTAGTCAAATTGGACCCTTGTTATTAGTGGCTGAAGAAACTAATCCCATCATGGTTACTCAAGCCATTGAATCACAGCTTTGTTACCAGCAATAAACCAAACAGAATGTTTGGGTGTATTTATAGATATTTATTTTAAACAAAGTAAGTAATTATACAGATCACAAATTTGGCTATAATACTGCATACAGTTGTATTTAAGAAAGAATACTGACTTATTGGAAAGAATTCAAAGGAGTACTACTAGGATAATTCTATGGAAAGAATGGCTATATCTTTTTTTTTTTTTTAGAAAAAAGGATAAGTGACATTATTGAAGTTTGCAAGATTATTCATAGAGTTGCCATCTGTTAATAGCATTGGAGACCTTCAGTAGTTTAAGAAGACATTTAGTGATTTCCTAAAAATTACACTTTTGAATCAAAGGAAAACTTGCTCCTGAACTTCCTTCTTAAGATACCTACATCACTACAATAATGGTGTTTTATTAATTAGGCTGTACCATAAGCCAACCTCCACAGGACTTTTTTTCACAATTATGTTTATGCACTATTTATATTTAAAGAAAGCCTAAACAATGTAACTATGTATCAGGTTTACAATATTATCAATAATAAGAAAGTACTATATCTAAATTTTTCTTAAAAATTAAATATTTGTTCAAGAATAAACAAATGACAGTTAATTAAGTAAGAAAATATTATGACTGATGCCATAAGTGAAAGACTCCTCAGCCTTTTTATTGTTTTATAGAAAATAAATAATTTTTTAAAATATTTCTGAAAGCAATGTACCAACCTCCTTAGGTATTTACTGATGGCAAGGTAACCTTAGTTCCTACATAGTTGTATGCTTCCTGCCCAAACAAATGCAATATCAGGGAAAAATTTTGCTGTTATTCAGTATACGGGGTAGTACTTCTTTAAACAAGTGGATTGAAAAAATTGTCAAAAGAAATCAAGAAGTCAATAAATATCTAAGTATTATTCATCTTCAATCACAACATGATCTACATGAATGTGGCCTCTCACAAACCATGTAGCAACCCCTGACATTTATCTGGAGGATACAATAATGTCAGATGAAGTAAATATGTAGTTAATGGTAATACTATACCTTAATATTTGTCAAATTTCATTTACAGCTTTTCTGCTGATGGATTCTTCTCTTTGAGATCTTTTGTCAATCAATTTATATCTCTTCTCTCTTCTCAGAGCATTCTGTAGCTGGTGTTCTGAATTTTCCATTCAACTCTTTGCTTGTGACCATTTAGCCTTGAAAGTTTCTTCACTTTCAACAGTATAAATATGAAGCTGAAAATATGTATATTGATAAATAATTATACAGTTTATCATACATGCATTTTCATTTCATAATAGCAGACTGCTTCTAGTATATTTATGTAATTGAAATGGATGAACTTAGGATATTTTTCTAGCAAACATATATAGGATTTTTGCCATAAGATTTAGAAATGTAAACACAATGAATATAATAATTAACTTACTGAGTATACAGTGACAGGCATACAGATGTTCAAAATATTACACTGTACAAAAAAAAAGAGAAATAGCATGTTTTACTAATAAATCTGATCATCTTGCATGTAGTGTTTTCTTATAGCATAGCCCCATCAGGCTATCTGCTGTGTCCATCGAGGGAATCGAACCCCTGATTTTAGTGTTGTAAATCCGTAGATTTATTGCTGTGCCAGCAGGACACTTTTCACATACTATTAAAACAACATGAGTTGAATGTATACAGTTCCTTCTGTTACTGCATAAAATGTTAGTATATTATGCTTATCACAAGTTGCTCTGTGAATAGGCATGCAACTTGACCTTCATCATGTTTACCTTAAAAGTGTGGAAGGGGTGTGATATTTTCCATATTTTTGCAACATATAACACAAATGTAAAGTTCATAACCTTATTTTGAAATATACTGGTACTTACTGAATGTACTACTTCACTTTAAACCATTTAAAAGACTCTCCAATAGATAAACTTATTTTATCCCAGTTAGGATATTCAAAATACATGCCATACTAATCACATAATGCCACCAATTTAGGTTGATGTAATCAATGTTGGAAAGGAACAAAAACCTTAACATGCTTAAGCAATAAAAATCAACTTGTTTGTACTTGTAAACTTTAGTTTCTTTATGCTTACCTTACATACATTACATTTCATAAAAGCTGAGGAAAGTTGAAGACTAGTGGTTCAATGCCATGTCTCTGAGTCATGTAGGAGTAAATTCTAGAGTAGACACTGTAAACCAAGTCCCAATATTTAAGATTCCAACTTTTAATGTCTTCTCTTAATAAAAGTGCACCTTTCCTTTTTTCATGATTTCTTGGGAAACTTAAAAGTAAACATTTACGAGTAAAAATCTGAAATGACCAATGAGGATGATTTTGGGGTCTCTCTTCTTCACATGTATATAAATATGCATTTTATTTAATTAGTTATAAATGTACATAGTTTATCAATCAGCTAAAAAAGGCTGATGTATGTATTCACATTTTTATTCATCTTCCGATGAAACAAATATAATATAGTTATGCTGGTGAAAGGATATTCCATTTCTCTTTGCTAAGATCTAAGATATTGCGAAACGGTGCATGGGCGTATAAAGTGAGCATTCTGAATCTCAACTTGTTTATAAGTACAACCATAATACAACAACGTAAGCCAATACATACATGCATAGAGTATCCATTGATACACTACTTTCTCATAAGCACCAATAATATCCACATAAATTACTCTTAAATATTCTCATCATTAGCTCTCAGTTACAGCATTATTTTAACAGTTATGAAAAACATGACACAAAAAATAAGTGCGAACGTAGTTTTGCATAACATCAGAGGCACGATTTTTTTTTTCAAAACGCATAGAAACCATCGGTTTCCTATCCAAAATGGCACTTAGAAATGACGTCAAAACCGGAAGTGTCCACTGATTTATTTTTATCTCTATTATATTAACTGATACTAGAGTAGAAATTTTCTCTTTAGAGGAGTAAAACTAATTAGCCTATAATTTCCAGAGTAACTCCCCAATTTTGAGCCACTTGCCCACTTCTAAATTTGGTTTTCCTAAAGTTTGCTTTGTTTCTTGTTTGATTTTTAATTTCGCGCAAAGCTACTCGGGGGCTATCTGCGCTGGCCGTTCCTAATTTATCAGTGTAAGACTAGAGGGAAGGCAGCTAGTTATCATCACCCACCCCCAACTCTTAGACTATTCTTTTACCAACGAATAGTGGGATTGACTGTTACATTATAACGCCCCTAAGGCTGAAAGAGCGAGCATGTTTGGTGCAACCGGGATTCTAACCCGCGACTCGCAGACTACGACTCAAACGCCTTAACCCACCTAACCATGCCGCACCACTTTTACTAAATAAAGAAAGAAGAGTACATATTTTATCGTTTCACTGTTTTTAAAAACACTGTTGAAAACCTCATTAGCCAATAACTCGCAAGTCTCGAAGTTTTGAAGGTTTTGCCATGTCATATTTTCCCTAATTGCTGTTTTATATTTATAGCTAGGGCACAGGACAGATAGATTTTTCGGCGTCTGTTCTATGAAAATGGGTTTTCTCCAAGCACACCTGTTTCCTCACGCCCTACAAAAGAAATTCATTCACTCATTAGGGACATTTTATCTTCTTCTTTCTATTGTACCAGATTCTCTGAAAAAAGACCTATTTTATTTTTCGTTTTTTTTTTTAAAGAAAGAGTACCATATTTACTCATATAATTATTACACCAACTATGAAATGCAATTTTATAATACAATATGTTAGGCGACTACGTTGTAACTGGATGCTACAGTTACATGCTTTGTCTTTTCAACAACTTCATCATTAACATCAACCAGGGGCGTAGATCCTGTGGGGGATGGGTGGGATACATCCCCCCTTCATTTTAGGTGGGGAGGGGGTATGGTGCATACAATCATCCTCCCCTACAGTTTGGTCTGTTGAATTGTTTTATTGCATCACAGGCCTACACATTGTGTGTTTGTTCTTGTGATTCTCGTGTTCTTACCAATCGACTTACACAATTAGGCCTATATGTAGGCTTTTTCAGTAGCCGAAATGTACATTTTTAATATAGGCGTGCTTCTAAGCTTTTCGATCTAAGCGATAGTTCATAAGTATCAGTCAGTAGGCCTAAGTATACATGCAATGTTTGCAAGCACTATCACAGAATTTACCTACGTCTTGTACGTAGTGTAAGATTAAGTAAAATTTTCATCACAACAGATTAAACAGAGCATGAAATTCGGAAATATTACTCCCAAGCACAATCTCCTGTGATCTAGATCTTGTAGGCCATTTGCAACTTGTAGCTGCATCAATCTTATTTGTATATTGTGCGGTTTTCCTACGCCATTTGTTCTTATGAATGTCAAGCCGGTTTTATTGTCGAACGCCTTACTCTCCTTAGCTGCCGAAGTCGCTGACCATAGTGTACATTTAGTTTACAGTTAACGACATGTTCGGGATACTAGGATCCAGATGCGCTCTACATTACCCCCCTTTTCTTTCTTTAGTCTGAGCCTCGATTTTACAACAGGGCTCATTAGACCTGTGTTTGTGGCCCTTATTAATCCATGAAATATCAGATTATCATCGCCCTCTAATAAAGTGCTGGTGTTTTATGGTAAAAGAACAATATATTCTCTTGTCATGGATAGCAAAAATATTGTATTTTCTTGTATAATTAGAACACAAAAGGAGCGATTTCATCGACCTGAAGCCTCTATTCGAATTGTATTGCTAGTTTTTGTTTAGGTGTTTTTATTTAATGGACGTACTTATAAACATTATATCACAACGTGTTTGCCTTTTAATGAGCTTTAACAGGAATAAAATATATTTGTGATTGTTTAAGTATTTTGAGAAACTTGCAATTACTTGTGTTGTAACTAGCACATATTATTGTCCCAGTCGGCTCAGTTGTCATTGTGAGGTTCGCGCGTTCGACTTAAATACATTGTACAGTTGAGTCCTACTTCCATTCTGTTCTAGCTTCCTTCGTTGTACGTTAGAGTTTTTCAATAAAGACTGTATTTTAGCCTGTTGAGTCATCTGGAAAACAGATTCCCATTATGACAAGCAAGCGTCTTTCAGATATTAGACAGTTCTGCAAGCCAGTTACTACTACTACAAGTGACAATGCAGATGCAGATAATCCAACAACCTCAAGCATAGGAATAAAAACTTGCCATACAGAGGAAATACCATGTTCATTAGGGGAAGAGTCTGAAAATGCTTGTGCAACTATTGCACATCATGAACCACCAGATAGTTGTGATGAAATGAAAAATCTGACACTTCACAGATACAGTGTGGAAAGCCATATCATTCAGACACACAACTAATACCACAACAGAAAGCAAAATCTCAAATTATCAACTTCTAGGGCAATTGGCTTGATGAGTTCCTATGGCTGAGCTTCGACAATCAGACTCAAAAAGTCATATGCTTTCATGGTGCCAAGGCGGAAAATAGAGGCCTTTTCACAGGGAAATTGGAGAGGCCAGTGGAGTGAACCTTTATATCCACCGGAATTTGCAACTGGAAAGAGGCAAAACAGAAATTCAACGAACACCAATCCTCCTCTCAGCACAGATTCGCTATATCTCCAGAAGATTCACTTGATGTAACTCCAGTGACTGTCCAGCTACATGATGGAAAAAAGAAGCAGCAGGAAGAATGCAAAAGAAGTCTAGCCAAAATATTCAGAAGTTTACGTTTCTTACTGCGTCAAGGTTTAGCATTACGTGGACATACTGATACAGAAGGGAACTTCCTGCAGTTAATGAAGCTCCTGGAAGAGGAAGATCCTGAGATGACTGCCTACTTGTCAAAGAAAACCACATTCACATCACTCCAGGCTCAGAATGAAATAATGGGGATGTTCAGCCATCAAATACTGAGGAATATAACACACGAAGTGCAGCAAAGTAAAATCTTTGTATTAATGATTGATGGCACTCAAGATATTACAGGTGCCAAAACAAGAAGCAATATGTGTACGATACGTAGATGAGAACCTTGACGTCCATGAGACATTTTTTGGTTTGTACAGTGTTTCCAATACAACTGGTGAAACAATATCCTCGACTATACTTGATGTACTGACTAGACTCAATTTACCACTTTCAGGATTAAGAGTACAAACTTATGATGGAACCGCTAACATGAGTAGCGCGTACAGTGGATGCCAGGCAAAAAATAAAAAGAGAAGCAACCGTTAACTTTGTTTTTTAGTGCGGAACTCACAAGGCAAATTTAATAATGCAACATGCAGTTGAAGCTTGTGAATGTGTTCGAGATTCTATCCAATGGGTACAAGAACTTGCTGTCTTGCCTCAGAGGTCAGGCAAATACAAGACAATCTTTGAAAATACTGTGTCGTCAGACAGCCACAATGGTCCAGTTAAATACATCCGCTCACTGTGTTCAACAAGATGATTGTGCCGCCTATGTAATTAGCAATTACATGTGCTAATGATCACTACAGTGACATTGTTGATTCTTTGTCTGAATTAGCAAATGAAAAATCAGATGTAGCAGTGAAAGCACGAGGTCTGCTGGACAGATTTGACAAAGGAAAGACAGCATCCATTAGCTGCATTAGAGGAATTAAACCGTGCATTCCAAGCAAAATCGGCAACAGTATCTGGCATGATCGAAGCATCTGCAATGACAGTTGAGCAATTGCGGGTATTGCAAACAGAGGAAAACTACAAGATATTTGATGAAGCAGAGAAAAAGGTAACTTCCCTGGATCTGGTGCCTATTGAACTACCACGCATTCACAGACCCCCCAGAAGGATCACAGGTGTTGGCTCAGCACACCATTCTGCAACAGCTAGAGATTACTACAGAAGCCAATATTTTGAATTTGTGGACACAGTCATAGAACATCTGACCACTAGATTCAATGCAGACAACAATGATTTGAGGCAATATCTGGCACTTGAGAACATAATCACATCTGGCAAGATTGAAAACTCGGTTATAAACTTCCATCCAGAAATCTCTGCACAACAGCTCAAGTTTCAACTGATGTTCAAAGGAAGAACAAAAGCAGTATCTCTGAAAGGTTCGAAAGATGCTTACTGTAAAATGCATGAAACAAGCCAGCAAATGTTTAGTAAAGTGTTTCTTCTCATGAAAATTTTACTTATATGTCCAGTATCCAGCTGCAAATGTGAACGTAGCTTTTCTGCTTTAAGACGGTTGAAGACGTGGTTAAGGTCAACTGTGTCTCAGTGCCGCTTCAACTATGTGACAGTTTGTCACACTCACAAAGATGAGGTCGACAAGATAAATATAGAAGAGCTTGTGAAAGAATTCATAAACAGATCATTATAAAGGAGGTCTACGTGGGGAACATGTAGACTAGAGGACTAAATGAATCTTACTTCAATGAAAAGTATGAATAATTATGTGCTATATTGTATTGATGTGTAATTTTCAAGAGTTCGCAAAGACATTTTAATTATTTTTATCAAACAACATGAACAGTTTTTCAGTAGATATAAACTTATCAAGGGTAATTACTAATTTTATTAATATTTGAAAACGTAATTCATGCAATGAAAGTTATTAGTAACCTTGTCAAGTATAATGGCCATCTTTTATACTGTGCAGTGTAGATGAATAAATTCATGTGGCAGTTAATTTGTGACACATTTGTCTTCATTCTATTAACATTTTGAAAACTGTTCACAATACTTCACTTATACAAACCTACACGGAAACCTTGAAGTATCGTGGGAACAAAATTACTCTGTGACTGCATGTTTACAGCTTTCAGGTTCACGTAATCAGAGATTACCAATTTGCAAATTAAACAGTCCACATAAGTGGTTGCAAAAATCATCCCCCCATCGGGTGTAAAAAAATCTTCGCCCCTGACATCAACAAATCAAGTTGTAGAAGGTTAAAACCAGTCTTTGATTACCAAATAGGCAGATTAATCATGTGCTTAGGGCACAACCAAAACTTTTTTAGAGTCCTTGTGCTCCACTACACACTCTTCTCCCATTTTTGTTCTCTAATTAATACTTATCCTTACCTAAACCAGATCTGTATTGATCAATATAAAATTTATTAAGTTGTACGAGTGTTATCAATATACGTTGTGTCCAGTTCTGTAATTAAGTAATTTTAATTTAAACATGCAACTAGGTTTTGTTTCATTTCAAAAAATAAAAATTTACTTTGCGGTTAATAATATTTTTATTTTAAATTACTTGTATATGGGCACCATAATATTTTCAGTGATTAGAGTCAATAAAGGTCTCAATCCGGCCCTGGTTGAAACCTTTCAATGCTAAGATCCTTGTGCTTTCTCCAAACTTATTCACCGTTTCCCGATAGAAGAACCATTTTTAGCTATAATCCGTGAACTCAAAACCTAATGATTCCTCCAAGTTAAACAATTTCATGCGAAGTGTTGAAAAACCCACAGTTCTCATGTTGTGCTTTCTTCCTTCAAACAAAATCCTTGCCACATTTATATATATTTTTCTCGTTTGCTATGGTGTTTTATCTCCTTTTTTAATTTATCAGTTTCTCTTCTTAAAACTAAGATACTATTAATATTCCTGATTAAGGTCAAATCCATTATTTCCCATATATTTCTCAGCATTAAGAACAATGCAAATAAATTATTTTGTAAAAAAACAAGAACTAAACATTTAAAGCTCAAACTCTCCAATAGCAACTTTTCATTAGCATTCTTTAAGGACCCAGTTCTATTCTAACTTGTTGGTTACTTTTAAGATTTTCAAAACAATTATTACTGTTATTTTTTGGAAAACCAAGACTTTCATCAGAAATTTTAATTTTTTTTCGCATTGCAATATTCAAAAGGAAACTTAAGCATTTCATGATATATTTTTAAAACTATCTAAGGAGTATTTTGGCTAACGACGATTTAAGAATTATTGTGGTGTATAAAGGTAGTGCCAAAGCTACAACGGATAAGTTAACCTATTTGTTTGTTAACTGAAGGCTCAAACAAGATATTGATTAGTGAGTAAAAAAGAGTTAAGTTTTTATAACACATTTGGCCATTAATTTTACTGGACCACCTACAGATGCTGAGTTTTACTAGACTATCTTAAATGATGTTTCAAACTGTGTTTTATAGCTCCCACCTATGATATTCAGCTGTGCGAGTTGTTCATGCATTGGATATTGCATCTACTGAGACCAGCCATCGTAAATTGTGTCAAGCAACTATCATCCAGTACAATAGGGATATGATATAATCTCTTATAGTGAAACTCCGTTTACTGACTCAGCAAGGAATGGTCATAAAATTTTTTGGTTCATCACTATGGTGATAAAAAACATCTTCATTTCAGATAATCAAGTAGTAATCTTATAATGTAGAGCATACACTACATCTTAAAATACCATCAAATATCTCAGAAAGCAAGGATCACAACACCCTTTCAGTTGAGTATTTAACTCCTACTTATAATCTACACTTAAGCATTCCATTTACCTGCTCCAGTCGTCTCAGGGCTGCAATAATCACCCAATGTAATATATCCATTATACAGTGAACATAACTTAATAGTTTGGAAAACAAGGACTGCCACTTCCTTTCAATCATCATGATTATTCTATCTCAATGTTCAAATAATAATCTAAAAATATTGCTCACTCATTCTGCTATGCAATACTACCCAATAGCACAGAATACAAGGAATGCTACTTTCTTTCAGTTGTTTATTGATATACTGGATGACTATCTTAGCTGTTGATATGTGTGACACCTTTACTATGCAGTACATAAATGCTGTATTACGTCATCACTTGAGTGCTTTGAAAGCAAGTGTTGAGTCAGCCTTTCAGTCGGTATTGTCTCAAATACATGTACACCCTAGTTATTTATAGTTGAGTTTAGTCTCAGCCATAGTTATCAGGAAGTTGTCATTCAGGGGTCTGTGAACTGAAAAAGTTGGATTTTGATACTTGATCAAGTGCTTCCTCTCTTATGACTCATCCTGAACACTTAGATAAACAGCATTAACCCGTTTTTTCTGGCCCGGCATGGCCAGATAGATAAAGCACTCGACTCGTATTCCGAGAGTCGCGGGTTCTAAGTCCCGTCACATCAAACATGCTTTCCCTTTCAGCCGTGGGGGGTGTTATAATGTTACAGCCAATCCCATTATTCGTTGGTAAAAGAGTATCCCAAGTGTTGGCGGTGGGTGTTGATGACTAGCGACATTCTCTTTAGTCTTACATTGTTAATTTAGGGACGGCTATCTAGCCCTTGTGTAGCTTTGCACGAAATTCAAAACAAATCTAACCCATTTGATTCGATAACCTCCTTTTCCGACTCTAGATAAATTCAGTTCACAAAAGGTTGATATCTTACATACGGACACAGTTGTTTGGTGTGTGTTACATACTTGTATTTGCCCCTAGATAGTTTGTATGTTGATATCTCACTCGCAAATCATAAGATAGAGTTCAATTTAGCTAGAACCAAGAATACTTCTACCACTGGAATATACAGTCTTCACTTTGACACACCCATTTCTTCATTAACTTATTGGAGCAACTCTCGTGTCCGTGCTAAGTACAGGACTATATCTTACCTTTAAAGGACATTTTGACCAGACATTAGCGTGTTTGGAAGAAAAAAACCTGTTGGTCTTTGCTTGGTTAATGATACATACTTAGGATCTAGGGTAAATTTTCATTCCCTTAAATTCATAATTGGCATATTTATTATCCTTCAACTAAACTGCCAAGATGGAGATTATGCGACGAAGCTCACTTCTTTACCATAGATAATACTTTCCCCAGCTCAGAGGACAATTTACTATTAGTATTAACCCCTAATCCGTATGAATCTCTTCAGATATATCAAGCTGAATTATCTAGTGCTCCAAAAGTGCACTAGCCACAGACTCGCTGGATGTATCAATGAATGGATAAGCCTTAGGCAATTTAATGAAGTAGTTGATGACCATGAGTATATAGAAATAATCTCTTTCTGTTTCTGGAAGTTAAACAGTAATAACAATGGCTATTCTTTGTAGATGGAGTTTAAATTATTTTTAAGTTAACATTTTCTCTAGGTGGCACACAATCCATTGCATAATAATACATACAATACATACATGTAATAATACAATAATATTGACTCAATAGTGACAATAATAACTGCCAATGAAAAATTAAAAGATTTTTGTTTGTTTTGAATTTCGCACAAAGCTACTCGAGGGCTATCTGTGCTAGCCGTCCCTAATTTAGCAGTGTAAGACTAGAGGGAAGGCACCTAGTCATCACCACCCACCACCAACTCTTGGGCTACTCTTTTACAAACAAATAGTGGGATTGAACGTAACATTATAACTCCTACACGGCTGGGAGGACAAGCATGTTTGGCACGACGGGGATGCGAACCCGCGACCCTCAGATTACGAATCGCACGCCTTAACACGCTTGGCCATGCCGGGCCAAAAAGAAATTAAAAGAAGTGAATGTGATATCTTGCTGTTCTTTTATCTTTGTGTTATGTAAAGTTTGTAGAACCTTATGTCTTAAAGATTTTAAGACAACTATTCTTTGATAGATTGTTTGAATGGACTTGAAGACGAAAGACAGAAGACTTTTGAAACGTCGTCCTCTACACTTGTGTCTCAACAACAGGTAGTTGCCGTCCATTCTACGAAGTTTCATCTTGAAGACTACTAGTTGTAACACAGCTTGGTGGTTGATAACAACGATACACTGTAGCACACCTCCCTACACTCATAACTTGTATAGTACTTGTTTAATTAGACAAGCCTTACAGTGTTCTGTAATTGTGGCTCAATCAATTGGTTACCAAGTCTCATAAATATATATACGTATTACACAAACAGATAATTGAGTTGCTGCAACTACATTGACTCCAGGCTGTCTACATAATCTTTAAATAGCAATTTCATGCGTGTTTGTACTTGAATATTCACATATAGGGGCAGCACAACAACTCTGATACTTTATTGTATATAGTCCGATACCTGATTATTCACAATTGCAGAACAATAATGGACTTTGTCTCCTCTTAGATGCATAACTGTTTGAGCTAATGATGACTGCTCTATGAATATAAAACAGTTTATTTTATGTGTGTGTTCCATAATCATTTTACAAAGCATCAACATCGATACATCATCCATAGTAAAACACGAAATACCACTTGTGTATATGGGGGCTCTGTGACATACTCTCTCATAAATTTATGCAGTCTGCTGTTTTTTGGGTCTATCTGACCAACAATAAATAACTTTACTATTGAACATAATTTCACTTACTTCACAGGCAAAACTTATTATTAGGATCCATACTACATCCATTCCAATAATACCAATACCAAAAACAAGTCAACGACAACAATTTCCATTATATGAGCAAAACCTCCTTGAAATAATTGGATCATGATATCTCCATTCACATTAATTTGTTTTCATTTACCAGAATAAAGTTTGTGACTATAGCTAAAGTTCTGACTTTGCTCAGGGCACCTGATAAACCGCAATTTAGAACATTGTTCTGGCTGTTTCTGTATCAATCAGAAACTATATCTCTAACCTTTGTACTTCAACAGGCGTGTACAAAGATCCACCTAGTCCTGAAACAGTTGAGCTGGCCATTACATTTTCACGTGAAAGCTGTTCATCATACTTTCCCAAGCCAATGACTACATTATACAAGAGCTCTTCTAGTTTTCTGAGTACAGCTGCAGTATTCACCATTTGTTATTGACTCTTCTGAACCTGTTACACAGTTGGCCAAAACTAAATTTTTTGACTACCTTGCTGCAGATCAAGGTAGGGATAATTCAAATAAAAATGACACCACTCTCTACAAACCAAGCACTACTTTTTGCCTCTTTTCCATGATGAAGTCCTGGTAAAGATATTGGTACATTGTGTTGAAGTATATAAAAAAAAATAAGAGGACCAGGATAATCCTTAACGTTCATTAGATACCAGTGTAATTGTATTACATTGATATGATGTATGGGTGGTTGATTAATTTGTGGCTGAGTTGAAACTTAGCATCACATGGGTGTCTAGGAAGAACGGTCTGTCTGAGGTAAAGTCACTTGAGCTGCCTGGTACAGGTTTTCCTTTCTTGCAATACGTGTGAAGTAATCACTCTTTACTACATGACTACAGAAACTGCATAACCGAGTATGAGAAGGTCTTTTATATCCAGGTGAAGCCACTTTGTTTTACAAGGTAGCTCATCTACAGATATGACTAAGAGGATATTCTATAATTTGCCGAGGCCATTACTGGGTAAATTATCATACAATTGGAATAAATCACTTATGTAAACAGTTATGATTTTACTAGTATCCTTTTTCTAATTTGGAACTCAGCCTGATAGACTGTTCCACCCAGCAATGAATGCTTTACCTGTAGTTGATTTACTCTGATCAGCATAAATTTGAAAGTTCTAAACATGATACCCCACCAAATTGCAGCCTCATTAGATAACAAATCAATGTGATGATTCTTTTCCTGCGTTTCTCTCTTATAAGGTATTTCACCAGGGAAAAACGTGACTTACGGTCCTGGGTGAATTAAATCTGCTAGTTTTCCTTCCTGGATCATCTGTCGCAATGAGATCAAAGTCAAAGACGTTTATAACACCAAAAAAAGTCCGACGTCCAAGAAATAACTTCTACTCGTCACAAACGTCATTTCCTAACAATAAAGCCTTTTAAAAATTGCACAAGAATAGAAATAAAAGGCACTATACACTTCAATAACTACAGTAAAATCCGTATTAATCATGTCCCCTATTCACAGCAACAAAATTTTCCTTTTTCCAACCTACTCTGTGGGAAATTTAGGTGATACTGAATTAATGTTAAGAGTTATATTGGACAAATCTATTAGTTGATTCGAAATTCAATCAAGTTATAAATTATGGAGTATTACTAAAGCTATTACTAACTGGTGTGATATTAAATTAAATAAAGAGACTGGACATAAATTCAACAATCTTTATTATAGGGTGTAATGTTTGTTTATTTTCTGAACTTTGCGCAATGCTACATGAGGGCTATTTGCGCTAGCCATCCCTAATTTAGCAGTGTAAGACTATAGAGAAGGCAGTTAGTTATCACTACCCACCGCCAACTCTTGGGTTACTATACATTATAACGCCCTTTCAGTGTTTGGTGTAACGAGGATTCGAACTCGCCACCCTCGGATTACGAGTCGAGTGCCTTAACCACCTGGTCATGCCAAGCCTGGTTGTATAAGAAGTCTAATTAAGAGAAAGGGAAAAAAACAACAATTTTTGTAAATCTCAGAGAATTTCTAGATATTTGACGATTAATTATGTTTTTAATTCAGATACAATGTCATTGAAATACAACTTATCGTCATTATACTGATATTTATCAGAAACTGGAAAATATTTTTTTTTATATTTAAGGATATAAGAAAAGTTAAAACAGTTTATCTTATTAAACAAATAATCCGCTAATACAAGGAAAAGACACGTTAAACCATGCCAAGATGGAAATATGTATTCTAACTTTTAGGTAATATGTTTCCTTTGCTTATGTAGTTTTTATCACATTAAATTGTTTGAAGTTTTTCAAACCTTTGTGATGAATTCCGGTAGATGAACACACTGGAGAACAAGAGTTGTGTCCGTGAACTGGAAGACTGAGAAACATACCAAGTAACCAACTACAGGCCAATACACAGAAATGTACACAAACCTTAATAACAGCAACAAAAGTGACAAAACATTAAAACAAAATAAGTGTAAAGTTATATATAACAGATGTGTTGGATTAACGAGAGAAAGAGATTAAATGTAACCTTTGTGAGCTCTGTTGTACCAGTCCAGTTAGTATTTCCCCTCCCTATAATGTAAAACTACAACAAAAAATATTTAAGTACCACCCAACTTCATTGATAAATCTAAAATAAATAAATAAACTTAAAGTTATGGCAAAACCTTTGCTGTCCTTTATTAAAAAAAATGTAGCGAAATTCATGTCAAGAGTTACTTAAATCTGCTTAAAAGAAGAAAATCAGGTTTTAAATACTAACAACATCACATAAAAAACGGGTTTCAAACTAACATTAATCAACCATGTGACTTAGATGACCTTTTGCTAAGGTCTGAGGACAAGAGTATACATCGCCTGGTGTGTGAATTTATCTATTTCAACTGTCAATAAAGCTCTTTAGTGAAATTTGAGAATGTGTTCTTACAGATTGTATTAGATTGAAGCACATAAGGGGAGGATTTGACACAATGCTTCGATTTTTAGTTTTTGGTAAGAATGGTAATTAATGACCAATGGTATTCCACAATCATATAGACCAGTGGTTCCCAAGCTTTTTTATGCTCCGCACCCCTAAAAAATTTAATATGTTCTCGCACCTCTCATAGTAATTATTTATTTAAGAATAAAGGCGAAGGTGGCCAAAACAAATTAAAAAAAATAGTTTTTAATGATATATAAACAAAAATGAAACATTTGGAAAAGAAAAAATATTACAGCAAACAAAAAGTTCCATAAACCCTACATGGTCTACAGAAAAATAAATTTTCATGCATGCATGAAATGAAATTTCATTGAATTTGAAATGTTCAAATGTTCATAAGCCAATTTAAATTTAATGACTCTTTTGTTCCTGTTTATTTCTTACAAGTTTTTTAAAGCGTGGAACTTTGTTGCTGATAGCAATCTGCAAGTCTGCCTGTGCACTCAAGCGATTTCTAGATTTTGTCTCGATTGACAAAAGGGTACTAAATCCAAACTTTCAGAAGTATGTTGTCGCGAATGGGATGAGCAAATTTAGTGCTTTTTCACAAAGTCTTGTAAACATGTCCATTGCCAAACATCAATATTGTTCCAAAGTTTTGCTTTCAAACTGCATTTCAAGAACTCGATTTGTGCGCAGTTCAATAAGATCTTCCTTCAGTTTTTTATCATCCGACATATCATCCAAATTAAAGGAGTATGGATTCATAATCCATTCTTCAGAAGTTTCCAGTTCTCCTCCAAAATATCCATCCAAAAACTTTGATAGTATTTCCAAATGATCCACAATTTCTTCACACACGTGGAATTAGGGACTCATCCTCACCTACCATTTCTTTATGTGATGGAAAATTTGAAAGATTCCCTCTTTTAACTTGTCGACACCAAAGATGTAACTTTTCGCAGCATTTCAATATGTTTATGATTTTTCCTTGAAGAGATACACTCAGGACTTTCATACAAGTGAAAATATCACTCAAATAGGCTAGCATTTGGTTGAATTCTTGTGATTCTATTTTTCCGGGCAGATCATAGTCACGTTCTTTCAGAAAAGTTTTGACTTCTAGCAGTTCAAAGAAGCGCGTTAAAGCTCTCCCACGTGACAGCCAGCGGAATTTTGTGTGGAAAAGCAAAACTGAATGCTCACTTCCAAAATCTTCACAAAGCGACTTGAAGAGGTGGTTGTTCAGAGCGTGACCTCTAATCCAGTTGATGGTCTTCACAGAAGTGTCAAGGACCTTTTTCAACTTTGGAGGCAATGTTTTTGATGCCAAAGCATGTCGATGAAGAAAACAGTGAGTACCTTGAAAGTGCGGAATCTCTTGTTACATCAATGCAAAAACTCCTGATTTATTTCCTAGCATAGCAGGGGCATCGTCGGTACACACAAAACCAATAACTTGGATATCTAAATCATATTTTGCAAAGAAGTTCTTCACACACTGGAAGACATATTTCCCTTTTGTGGTTGTTTTCAGATCTTCACAGAACAGGAAATCTTCCATTATGGCACCATCATGGACATACCTCACTAGTGCGATGAGTTGACTGCAATTTACAACATCAGTTGTTTCGTCCAATTGAAGAGAGATTTTCAAGGGACAAGCCCTGATATCTGCGATAACTTGGTCACCAATTTGGTTTTGAATAACATTATTTGGTAATGTAAGCTTCTTTGAGGCTTCTTTTCCCAGAACAATTGTTGCCATTTCTAATGCATATGGTTTTATCACCTCTTCTGCAATTGTATGGAGATTCTTTGATTTGGCTACTTTATACGCCACGTGGTATGAAGCCAACAGCAGTGGTTTGTCAGCAGATATAAAATCTAATTTTGGAAGGATTGCTCGAGAATCAAAGCGGGCCCTTCTACCTTTCAACGATTTAACATCATGGCCTGCAACAGCTGCTCCACCATGCTGGTTGTTGAAGTGTTTTTGCAGCTTAGATGGCTTCAAATTTGCGTTTGAAAGAACAGCGTCATAAAGCATGCACTGGGGTTTTTGCACATCCTCAGTTGTTCCGATTCAAGTGAAACCAAACTTCACATAATCATCATTCCATTTCCTTTTTTTGACATAATGAAGTTTCTTTGCACGAACACAGAATCAACAATGCACTGATTACCATAGCATCACGCATGGGTTTGTATACTCTGCGAAACTTTCTAGAACATTCTCGAATATGCGTCACATGACGTTATCGATTAATTCTGGATACTTCTGGAAGTTTCTCGAGTCACGATCACGTGAATACATAACATAAATAAATAATAGACACTTTAAGATGGCGTTCACGAACGTAACCTAATTAGTTGTGCCGAGTATTTAGGTCACATTTACGTTTCGTGTGTTGTTTGTTTACAGTTGTACATTAAGATTTCGGTCTGCGCCAGTGACGGTAGAAACGATAGTTTATCGGAACAAGGTAAAAAGTTACGTCTGTAACAAGAAAAATAAGAAATAAAAATCGAACGTAATTTTTGAATATATAGGACAGTACCCTTAATATAAACAAAAAAAAAAAACAACTGAAATGTTATTTCGCACCCCCTGGAACGTTATCTCGCACCCCAGGTTGGGAACCACTGATATAAACTGATAAAGCACACTTTACCCTTATTGGAAGTATTAACATGCACAACTGCATTATATATGATTGGAAACTAATTAACATGTAAAATGTCCTACACACATTCATGATTCTAAAGTGAAAATGTGGTTTCTGACCTGACTTTGCTTTAGACTACACTTTATTGCAGAATTATCAACACAAATTGCAAACTTGCACAGTCGTTGCTGAACAGTACAATGCACTGCTCATAAGTTGCAACTGAATAACTGTTTAGTTTTATCTCTGAGTTAGGCCAAGATTTTAAAAACCTGAATATTAAAGTTAAAGAAATAAATCGATTTTAGTATCATTAAGTAGATTGTACTCTACATTGTTTATACAGAATAATCAAAATTAACACACTTCACAACAAAAACTGTTACAATAGTATAAAGACAATAAAGTAGTTTTTGCCTCTTCACTCTGTCTGTCAGTAAAAATTAGAATCACTGATACTTTTCAACGTCTATAATGGCATCCAAAGATATATAGAGAAATGATATAATTTGTTGAGTGCACGATGTGAAACGTGTTTCAATTCATAGCTAAACACACAACTTTGAGAAGTTGAACAATGATTAAAAAAGTATGAACTAACACTTTATTGAGTTTTTGGTTCAAAAACAAAAACAATAACTATCTTGTGATATTAATATTACCTTAGTTGGTTTTACAGTGTTTTGTCCTAATTCATAAGTTGATTTTTGACTGATCATCTTCCTGTTTCCTGTGTTGTAATTCTAGTTGTTTCTAGTAGTGACTATTCCTGTTTCCTGTATTGTAATTCTAGTTGTTTCTAGTAGTGACTATTCCTGTTTCCTGTGTTGTAATTCTAGTTGTTTCTAGTAGTGACTATTCCTGTTTCCTGTGTTGTAATTCTAGTTGTTTCTAGTAGTGACTATTCCTGTGACTAGTTGTTTCCTGTTTCCTGTGTTGTAATTCTAGTTGTTTCTAGTAGTGACTATTCCTGTTTCCTGTGTTGTAATTCTAGTTGTTTCTAGTAGTGACTATTCCTGTTTCCTGTGTTGTAATTCTAGTTGTTTCTAGTAGTGACTATTCCTGTTTCCTGTGTTGTAATTCTAGTTGTTTCTAGTAGTGACTATTCCTGTTTGCTGTGTTGTAATTCTAGTTGTTTCTAGTAGTGACTACTCCTGTTTCTTGTGTTGCAATTCTTGTTGTTTCTAGTAGTGACTATTCCTGTTTCCTGTGTTGTAATTCCAGTTGTTACTAGTAATGACTATTCCTGTTTCCTGTGTTGTAATTCTAGTTGTTTCTAGTAGTGACTATTCCTATTTCCTGTGTTGTAATTCTAGTTGTTTTTAGTAGTGACTATTCCTGTTTCCTGTGTTGTAATTCTAGTTGTTACTAGTAATGACTATTCCTGTTTCCTGTGTTGTAATTCTAGTTGTTTCTAGTAGTGACTATTCCTGTTTCCTGTGTTGTAATTCTAGATGTTTCTAGTAGTGACTACTCCTGTGTCTTTTGTTGTAATTCTAGTTGTTTCTAGTAGTTGCCTACTCCTGTTTCTTGTGTTGTAATTCTAGTTGTTTTTAGTAGTGACTACTCCTGTTTCTTGTGTTGTAATTCTAGTTGTTACTAGTAATGACTATTCCTGTTTCCTGTGTTGTAATTCTAGTTGTTTCTAGTAGTGTCTATTCCAGTTTCCTGTGTTGTAATTCTAGTTGTTTCTAGTAGTAACTATTCCTGTTTCCTGTATTGTAATTCTAGTTGTTTCTAGTAGTGACTATTCCTGTTTCCTGTGTTGTAATTCTAGTTGTTTCTAGTAGTGACTATTCCTGTTTCCTGTATTGTAATTCTAGTTGTTTCTAGTAGTGACTATTCCTGTTTCCTGTGTTGTAATTCTAGTTGTTTCTAGAAGTGAATACTCCTGTTTCCTGTGTTGTAATTCTAGTTGTTTCTAGTAGTGACTATTCCTGTTTCCTGTGTTGTAATTCTAGATGTTTCTAGTAGTGACTGTTCCTGTTTCCTGTGTTGTAATTCTAGTTGTTTCTAGTAGTGACTACTCCTGTTTTTTGTGTTGCAATTCTTGTTGTTTGTAGTAGTGACTATTCCTGTTTCCTGTGTTGTAATTCTAGATGTTTCTAGTAGTGACTACTCCTGTGTCTTGTGTTGTAATTCTAGTTGTTTCTAGTAGTGCCTACTCCTGTTTCTTGTGTTGTAATTCTAGTTGTTTCTAGTAGTGACTACTCCTGTGTCTTGTGTTGTAATTCTAGTTGTTTCTAGTAGTGACTATTCCTGTTTCCTGTGTTGTAATTCTAGTTGTTTCTAGTAGTGACTATTCCTGTTTCCTGTGTTGTAATTCTAGTTGTTACTAGTAATGACTATTCCTGTTTCCTGTGTTGTAATTCTAGTTGTTTCTAGTAGTGACTATTCCTGTTTCCTGTGTTGTAATTCTAGATGTTTCTAGTAGTGCCTACTCCTGTTTCTTGTGTTATAATTCTAGTTGTTTCTAGTAGTGACTATTCCTGTTTCCTGTGTTGTAATTCTAGTTGTTTCTAGTAGTGACTATTCCTGTTTCCTGTATTGTAATTCTAGTTGTTTCTAGTAGTGACTATTCCTGTTTCCTGTGTTGTAATTCTAGTTGTTTCTAGAAGTGAATACTCCTGTTTCCTGTGTTGTAATTCTAGTTGTTTCTAGTAGTGACTATTCCTGTTTCATGTGTTGTAATTCTAGATGTTTCTAGTAGTGACTGTTCCTGTTTCCTGTGTTGTAATTCTAGTTGTTTCTAGTAGTGACTACTCCTGTTTCTTGTGTTGCAATTCTTGTTGTTTGTAGTAGTGACTATTCCTGTTTCCTGTGTTGTAATTCTAGTTGTTTCTAGTAGTGACTATTCCTGTTTTCTGTGTTGTAATTCTAGTTGTTTCTAGTAGTGACTATTCCTGTTTCCTGTGTTGTAATTCTAGTTGTTTCTAGTAGTGACTACTCCTGTGTCTTGTGTTGTAATTCTAGTTGTTTCTAGTAGTGCCTACTCCTGTTTCTTGTGTTGTAATTCTAGTTGTTTCTAGTAGTGACTACTCCTGTGTCTTGTGTTGTAATTCTAGTTGTTTCTAGTAGTGACTATTCCTGTTTCCTGTGTTGTAATTCTAGTTGTTTCTAGTAGTGACTATTCCTGTTTCCTGTGTTGTAATTCTAGTTGTTACTAGTAGTGACTATTCCTGTTTCCTGTGTTGTAATTCTAGTTGTTTCTAGTAGTGACTATTCCTGTTTCCTGTGTTGTAATTCTAGATGTTTCTAGTAGTGACTATTTCTGTTTCCTGTGTTGTAATTCTAGTTGTTTCTAGTAGTGACTACTCCTGTTTCTTGTGTTGTAATTCTAGTTGTTTTTAGTAGTGACTATTCCTGTTTTCTGTGTTGTAACTCTAGTTGTTTCTAGTAGTGACTATGATGCCGATATTTCTTCTTCATCATCTAGCAACATTCAGAGATATTCTTTGTTATCCTATGAGTCAAGAATAATTCTAGACGCTGCAATATCTTTGTTACATGTAGTCCACTTTCGTCTTGTTTGTGTCTTTTTCTTTGGAACCAAATTTCATAGCTGATTATCAGTTTAGCGTGTTTTCAATCAATACGCATATTTAATTTTTGTTTTTATCCAAACTGTCGAATTTCACAATTTATTAGATCAATTTTGATATGGACCTAATAACAACCAATCTAAACCAAACTGAGCGGGTAAAAAAGCCTCTCTTTAAACCTTTTAGTACGTAGTTTTTCAAACTAATAATCTATGGCTTCGCGAGAAAATTTTAGAATGTTAATAAGTGGGTTACCTTTTGGACGTATTTACCTTTCTAAATGAAGTGAATGCTACAATGTAGGATACCAGGGTAACTTAGTTCAAAGCTCAGAGTAAAATGGAAGCGTTTCAACTTAAGCTAAAACTTTGAATTGAATATATACTTATGAAAGAACTTGATTGCTTCGAAAATCTCAGTGGCTTTTTACTTATAAACAAAATTTCCTTTAGTGAAGATGCAAAATTTTGTCTTGCAGCACATACTTGATTTATGTATATCTATTTGGGAGTACTTCCCTTATCATTTAAAAAAAAATTACTGTAGGTTCAAAATACCTTTGATTTTGCAAATACCAACAATTTGTCTTTGAAACAGAAAGAACAGCTTATAGAAATTTCAACTGATTACACTCTAAAAACAAAATTTCAGCAGGAAGAAATTACACAATTTTGGATTCGAAAGGCCATGGAATACCATGGAATACCCTGAAATAAGTAACAGAGCTCTGAAAATTTTGATGCGTTTTTCAACAACACATCTTTGTGAGCAAACATTTTCACTGTATACAGCTACAAAGACCAAATGTAGAAACTGGCTAAACATTGAAGATGATTTGCGCTTGCAGGTAACAACTATAACTTAAAATATTGAACTACTTTCAAAATCAAGTACATCTGAGCCACTAATAAATAAATAAATTTTGCAAGCAGAAAATTTTAAACAAGTAGAAGTAAAAACTTTTCTTTGAATATTAGCATTCTTAATAAATTTGTATTCTAAAAGCCTGAAGTAAACGTTATCTCGTACTAGTGACCGATTGTTTCTATTTTTGGTACATTTTTTTCTATTAAAGCTCAGAATTTTTTTTTCTTTCTGATTTGAAGCTCCGCCGGTCCAAAAACTTTGGGAACCTCTAATTTAGTGAACCGATTTTTGATTAATACTTTTGTCTTTCTGTAGGACAGCAGCCTTTTCTCATCCTGTGGTAAATTATTTCGATGTTTGCCAGAGTCAGTGAAACATCGAAGCAAGTCTCGTGGCCTGTGTATGCGCTCTTTTCATACTGTTTTTTTTCATCCTCCATGGCAGATCACAAACCTCTACCAATGATTTATTTTAGGGTGTTGTCCAATTAAATCTAACATTTTTTTCTGGTGTTGACCAAGTATTTTTTCTTGGTGTGCACTTTAAACCATATATACCACTTCACCACATAAGTTCATATGATTGACCAGAAAAAGCACGATTTCGTTTTGAATGAAACATAGTACTGAATATACATCTACTTGGTATGTGAAGGCAATATGTCACTGCTCATGCTGCATGTGACGATAGCGGAGAGCATTCTTGTAATAATTATTATTGCTAAAGGGAATTTCACTTATTTAGTTCAATTATAGAGATCGTCTGTACCAGGAAGTAATTACCGTATTACTTCAAATTTAAGACAGGCCCGGCATGGCCAGGAGGGTTAAGGCGTTCGACTCGTAATTTGAGGATCGCGAATTCAAATCCCGTCGCACCAAACGTGCTTGTCCTTTCAGCCGTGGGGGCGTTATAATGTGACGGTCACCCCCACTATTTGTTGGTAAAAGAGTAGTCCAAGAGTTGGCGGTGAGTGGTGATGACTAGTTGCTTTTCCTCTAGCCTTACACTGCTAAATTAGGGACGGCTAGCGCAGATAGCCCTCATGTAGCTTTGCTCGTGTAGGTTTTCTAAACTACGTTATTTTCAAAATATAGTCGAATTTTTTTGTTCATGCAGGATTTTTTTCAAAATCTTTGTTGTGCGAAGAAACTTATGTTTTTAAGACTTTCGAAAAATGAAAAATAACGTCTAAAATTTAAGATCCACCGTAAGTGTCAGTTCGGAAAAGTGGGAAAAAGGGTGTGTCTTAAATTTGATATAATACGGTAATATGAGATGTGGAAAAGTATTTGTTATTTCATGAAATCCTCATTAGTTATTCCTTTTCAAGCTACATTTTTGTTTTACAAAATAATTATATATAATTCTTGATCAAATAGCTATCATTTTCTCTAGTTAATTGAAGCGCATCAAACAATTCGTAAGAAATGTATGACGAACATAATTATCAGTGAACAAATTTTCTGGTATCACTCACATGGAATGTAAACAATAAACATACTTATATCTATAACTACATACACATAAATTTATAGTAAATGCCTTTCTGTTTGGTAGGACAGCGGTAAGTCTACGGACTTAGAACGCTAAAATTCGAGGTTTAATTTATTGTGCTGAACACAAATAGCCCAGTGTTATTCTAAAACGAATAATCATATTTCGAATATAGGTGACGAAATATGACTTGGCTTGGCCTAGTGGCTAGCTTGCATGGATTGTGGTTCTAAATATTTTTGGTTCGCTGCTCGTTGCCACAAAATTGTGTTCCGAATTTTGGAACCAAAAATACACCACAATAGTGGAGACCAAATCCTCGGTTTCGACAAGACTTGTCCAAGAGCTGTTACCCATATTTCTAACCTTTCAGTTCAACTAGGAACGTACAGTTACGTTACAGACAACACTTTGTGTTACATTTCTTGTAAATTCTCAAACTTAAACACAAGTTTATGAAATGTACTTCTTTTAAAAAATCAAGTAACCAAGATTATTAAAATCTGTCAACTAAACATCATTATAATTTGATAGAGAGAAAATATATATACTATACGAAAAAACGATTGCACGCTTTACTTTGGTTGTAACTTTTCAAGTAAATTCCATCATGAGAACTTACAAACTACACCCTTGTGCAAATTAATTGAAACAACACGGAAAATTACGATATTTTCAATTTTTTGCGTTTTATTTCTGAAAATTCAAAAATTACTCACAAATTAATACATGATATGACGCCCTTTATTTTTTAGAAGATCATTAATCCACTTTGGCATCGAGTCCACGAGTTGATTGCATCTTTACGAATTTTTGGATCGCGGTACCACACCTCAATTATGGCCTTAATTAGCTTATATTTCGTAGTACAGTCTTTTACCCGAAGTCTTTCTTTACAAATCGTCCAAATATTTTCAATAGGATTTAAGTCCGGAGAATTTCCAGGCCAGTTTAGCACCTATATTCACGTTGTAGTCATAAAAATTATTCACAAGTTTTGATGTGTGGCACGGAGCCAGATCTTACTGGCTCGAATGACGTAATGTTCCTGAAAATTTCGTTATAGATTTACCGTACTGCAAAACACAGCTAATGACGCTGTCTGTGTGATAAAATGACTATTAAAAGAAATCATCGGGTTCAGCGAGCCTACACCGGCCGCCATGCTGAAAATGTTATGAAATGACCATTTGTTTCAATTAATTTGCACAAGGGTATACTTTATCCGACGTAAATGAAGGGGATCACAATATGAAAACGCGGAATAAACGCTTATTTTGAAAAATTTAAATTAGTGTAGCTACTTTTGAAAGTCCTAAAACTCGTTGATCTATACACTTGAGAGCTTCCAATATGAAAATTTCGAAAATTTTTATTGGGAATCAATCCTTGGATGTTTTAAGCTTACGAATTTGTTTGCCTGTTGTGAACCTAAAATTTAGGTCAAAGTTGTTTGATCATCACACGTGATCATGTGATACGTTTTTATTTATTATCGAGACACCACAATAGGATGTTTCATTTAAATAGCTGACAAAGGTTAGCGAGTGTGAATGTGGTTACTCTTTTGTCCAGTAGTAAGTTAAAGTTACAAAACAACAGCAAAAAAGAAGTAAAATACTTTTATAGTCTCCAAAACACGACTCGTTATGCATCCTACACGTTGTTCTTGCTCAAGAGGTTTAGACAGAATGAGAACATAATTGAACCGCGTTATTGACTTCATCTTTTTAGAAAAAAGTGTCATTGAACAAAGTTTCAAGTTGCTAGCGTTAACAGTTAGCGCAGGTAGCCAGCCCTCTTGTAGCTTTGCGCAAAATTCAAAAACAATCCACGATTAAACTAGTTGCATCAACTTGAAGTAAACTGCCACTTGAAATCGCTATCTTCATTTTAGGTTCAGTTAACTAATAAAAAGTTTTATATAAAGATTTAGTTTTAATAGTAAATTAATGAGAAACTGGGATACAGACATGTCCAAAATTACTTAGTACATATTTAGGTTAGATCCGTCAAACTACCCCCAAGGGCGACCAGAATTGGTTGTTTCTCTTTGCTCCGTTCGCAGAATTATGGATTATTCTTCAAATGAATTGATATATTTTGTGTAAGTAAGTAACCTGGCAGTAATTTAGGTTTTGTATCTAACATGCCCCGAAAGTAAATGTTGAAATACATAAATGTTGAACATTTATCTTTCGTGAGTTGTGAATTTAATAGTAACATGGTAATTATTTGGATATTTTAAATGTAAAGAACTTAAGTCTTGTATTTAGAACGAAAAAAGGCTTAATGTCACCATTTACTTTATCAGTCTATAGAATGACAATATATATATAAAACTTCAACTTTTTATAGCACTTATTTCTTCTGTGGAAATATTAGTCTTATTAATATTAAATTTACATGAGCCAAACCTGCAATAGTAATAATAATAATTCAATAATAAGCCAACTATATTTTTGGAGTAACTTGATAACCAAGAATTGCAGGATAAATTTTTGACATAGTTGATGTTTTGCACCTTATTAGAAAAGATACAGATTATATTTAACATAGTAAGTTTCATGTCTTATACTTGATTATGATTTACAGCTTACATGACCAAGGTTCGAGCTTTGCCTTCAAATGCGTAAGTTTAAAGCTCTGTATGTTGTCAGTTACACGTGAATATATGTATCCATTTCTTTTCCCATTTGAGAAAGTTTCATTTTGAACACTTGACTATTTCAGCTTTATTAAAAACATCAAAACAATATAATCAGAGTTGCATAGATTATAAACATCACTTTTAACCATTCTGAAACTTTTATGTGTTCATAAGTATTCTCGGTGCTTAATTTCAGAGGAATTTTATATAGCATATATTTGTGACTTCTGGTGAAGAATTTGTAGTGTTTCTGTTACGGAAGAATAATAGCGCATGAGTAAGACGCACCACATAACTAGAGGTCCGAAGACTTGGTTGGATAAAATGTTGGTGTGTGATAAGTGTAGCAGATAAGAAACGACTTTTCAACAACAACAAAAGATGTTTATACTGTACAGCTACTGCGTTTTCCAGGTTCTAAAGGCAAAACTGAAGTAAAATAAAACTAATTATCCATCACGCGAATGATGCAACTAAATTAAACTTCTGATGAAAAATTGAGATTTCAAACACGAGAAAGTAAGGCTGACATGCACATTGAAGAGCCTCTGTCACGATACAGCACTAAGCAGTCAGTTTTATTGCTTACAAAGAAAAAGCCAGTCTCTCACCCCCCTTGAAAGCATCAAAGCTGCTTTTACAACCCAAGTTCTCTCTGTAGCTGATCAATCACATACGGGACTGCAAGAACCCAGTAGCTTCTCTCCTCCATGTACCACTCAGTGTCTCAGAGCATCAGAGCAGTCCTATTATACATTCCAAAGTAGGACACAGTACAACAATTTCATGGAACAGTAGCTACTTAGTTTCCATGACCATATTCTACCTCAAAAAACAACAACTAGGTTGAAGTGGCATACAACCTTGACCATGAGAAAGTAACAGATATGTTGAAGTGGCACACAAACTTGACCACATTCAGCATGTTCAGAAATAAAAATCAAGCAAAATTAAAAAAAGGTTATCTAATAAGGAACATGTAAGAAAGTGAGCTATATAGTATTTGCATGATATATATGTAACATTTATTGACCACTAATTGTTTTCTTTACAAAAAGTCAACACTGATAAAATTACAGTTTACTTTATTGTAAAATTACACAATTATTTTCATAATGCCCCAATATTAATAACTTTGAGAGATAAGGACAAAAAAAAAAAAAATTAAAATTGATAGAGTTGGTTACAACAGCGAATATATTATCCTACATTCGACCTTAAACTGAGTGTGGAGCGCGGTCCAATGGTTAGCTTCCTGCAATGTGAAACTGGAGATTTTCATTTAAGATACGTTATGAGAGTGACAATCAAGTCTCGCTATATGATCTGACAAGGGTACCCCAGACATTGACAGTAGGTGGTGCTGACTGCTTGTTTTCTTTCTTATCTACCACTCCAGATTTTAGGACGGCTAACACTGATTGCACTAGAGCAGCTGTGTGAGAAATCTAACAAACAAAGCCTTTAAAAACGTATTCTCTTGACTAAGAAAAATATTTTAGCTTTGTGAAAGAATTCCATAAAGTTATTTTGTATACTAAATATGCTTTTAAGATTTAAGGTTCGGTATAACTGTTTTCATTAATCAAAACCTATTACTTTTCTATAATACAGATACTTCAAAGTAGGATTTAAGCTTTTTCCCCTTTGGCCTTTTTTATTCTTCCTTTTTAATTTTAATTTATAGTTGTCATTGCTACAAAACGCTGTGTAAAATTATAAAGGATATAACAAACAGAGGCGAGTGTAAACAGTCACTATTTCAGTTTGAGGTGGCTTCGTGCTTAGCATACAAACATCTTGTTACTTACTCTTTCTCATTTTTACAGAGTGATGCACAAAATTAGTTGGTGAGAACTTAAGAGACACTTCTCAAGAATTCAGTTTCTAATGAGTACATTTTACTTTTTGAACATTTTTGTTTGACAGAAGCACAAATAAAGAAGAAAACGGCTTATGAAGTTAAAACCGATTTAAGGGTTTAGGAACAACGGCGAAAACAGAGTTTGTAATATCTCGAACATAAGGCATTATTATTTTTCTTCTGTAATTAGGAGCAAGAAAATCCTGGTCGCCTTATGAAATTGAGGCCTACGCTCTGAGGCGCCAACTAAACACGTGATCAGCAATTTTGAAAGGTCTTTTATCTTCGTTTCCTGCCCTAAGACCTTAAGTAGTTACTGTTGGCCTCAACTGAAATGTGTGACAACCTCAGTTCATTTATTGTTTGTGTGCATTTAACAGTGTGAATCAGCCTACAGGAAGGGCTGGTCATCTCGAAGTATAAGATTAAAAATGATATTGTGAAAAGGGCGAATATCTGTGTTGGACGCTTTTCTGAGTATTTGATAGCCGTGGTGATCACTGGGGGTATGGTTTGATAATAGAAGCAGACCTTGGATATAATGATAAACAAACGGATTGTTTTGTTAACGAATGTAAACATAATTCTATTTTTAGTATTTATAAGTATAGTTGGAAATTAAAAAAAATATTTCTTATTTTTGGCTTTTGTTGTTATAATTAAGAGTTACTTTATATATGAGATTGTTCTATATTCATCTAACACCGTATATAAGTTGTAGACTGTACTGTTTCAGGGGTAACCACTGACTCAAACAGGTTATCATAATTACTTACGGAGTGGAAAGTTTGCAAGAAAATAGGACATGTTTTTTTTTGTTTCTTTCTTCTAAATACAGCAGTAAAGTTGTAGTTGTTTTAGTGCAAAGCTACGCAATGATCTACCTACGCTCTGCCCAACACAACGAATGTAATCTAGGATTTTATTGTTGTTAAGTCCGTAAACATGCTGCTAATGCCCCGGGGAACACACAGTAATGCGCCTTAAACAGTGAACTATAAGACAAAATGCGCAGTGTATATGCTCAGATAAGTAAAAAAAACGAAAAAAAAAACAGATGAAATACAAAGTAGAAAAGTATTGAAAGAATTTAGAACATTAAACGGTGAGATGAATCATGTGGTGTATAAATCACGAAGGATAAACTGTGGGAAGAAATACGTAGTGTAGGA
Source organism: Tachypleus tridentatus (assembly GCF_004210375.1). NCBI lineage: Eukaryota > Metazoa > Arthropoda > Merostomata > Xiphosura > Limulidae > Tachypleus > Tachypleus tridentatus. The sequence continues at coordinate 237,634,631 of NC_134837.1, read as the reverse complement.
ATGTAGAACAGTAAATAGTGGATGAAATTGAAGAAATGCAATCTCAACCCTTACCAGCCATTTTTACACGTATATTTTTCTCTACAAGTGGGTTTTCTCGTCATCACGAAGTGCATCTATCGTTAATATTCGCTTAGTAAAGTGTTTGAGCAGCTTTTAAAGGATAAATTCTAAGGTCAGACAACCTCGGAAACAGATCTTAACATTTTATATGCAACATCATCCATGATGAACAAAAATGAACCACATACATTATGAATCATCATTAGTTGTGATCATTAAGAAATCTGTTATAACTGACAGTGAAGTGGAAGGAATGTTTGAAATCAGCAACTTAAGAAAGTAATTCAGCACTTACTGTAGATGATGTTAAAATATGAGGCATTACAGTAACGTCCAGAGAAAATTAAAAAAGTAGAGCTTTATTGACAAAAAATGGGCACTTTTTAAGCATCGGAAGGCAAGATTTTTGGGAGAAAGGGAGGAGATGAAGTGTTATAGGAAATTATGGGCTGCTTCTGCTACACATAGGATAAAAAATATAACAAAATTGAAATGCAAGGGTCGCGGGTTCGAATCACGGTCCCATCAAATATGCTCGCCCTTTCAGCCATGGGGGCGTTACAATGTGACGGTCCATCCCACTATTCGTTGGTAAAAGAGTAGCTTAAGAGTTGGCTAGTATTACACTGCAAAATTAGGGACAGCGAGCGCAGATAGCCCTAGAGTAGCTTTGCGTGAAATTCAAAACAAACAAACTAAAATTTCAAAGTAACTGGCTAGAAACTAGAAACATTCTTACACATTGCTATTGGGTCATCTTTTACCAACATTTTCAAGCTCGCCTCCAAGAGTTATGTACAGTAGTGATGTAAAACACTGTCTACGTTTTTCGAAAATAAAATATTATTTAACTTCATTGTTACCGGGTGCTTTTTATTGCACGACAAACATTTTTCACTGATGTTAATCGTATTAAAATATGTTGACCACAATAAATAAAGCGGTTAGTGCATTGAGGGTAATAAGGGCAATAATAATTTCATCACTTGGAAAAACAAAACATTCAATAAACTTTGTGTTATATCCAAAAATGAATGTCTAAAGAAAATATAAATCAATTTCTGATATCAAGCTTCCGAGACTTTCAACAAATTTTCAGTAATTTACAAAATTATTTCTATGTCAGCTGTTCAGTATGACCACTTTTCACAAAACAATTAACTTTTACTTTTTATAAATGTTTGTAGCAATTATTAACAATGTTACATCAATTCTCCAAGTCTAATTGACCATGAACGTAATAATTTGGACAAAAATAACGCATATTTAATCGATTCCTTAAATATGTATCTGAAAAAGACTTAGCATTTTAATTTTATTTGTTACTACTAATTTTCTGTGTTTGTATCTCAAGTAATTACCCTTAGTTAATATTTCTTTATTTTCCAGATGAGCACAGTCTTAAATCATTGATGTATTTTTGTTTACATGCTTCTACGAGGGTGGGTTAATAAAGAAAAAAAAACATACTGATTTACGACACTAAAATCAGGGGCTCGATTCCCCTCAGTGGATGCTGCAGATAGCCCGATTTGACTTTGTTATACGAAAAATACACACACTTAAATTACTAAATTGTAATCTTACGTGCATTGAATAACAAAAAGATAAATGAGTAAGCGTTCGAAAATGAGAAACAAAATATAGATACATGTATCTTTGTCATCATCAACATGATTTTCACATTACTTTACGAAGCGATACAAATTAAGCAACAACGTCTACGATTTTTGCAAACTTACAGCATCGGTTTTGCAGCTCAGTTATCAGGAGAACATACAAGTGTAAGTTAAATACAATATTATTGAATACAACGTAAATAGTAATACAAATATAGATCAAGACATTGCTTGAAATATCAAAATTGGGTAACATAAAAATGCTAATATAATTTATATATTGATATTTATTGTTTATTCTGAATATTTTCTTCATAATAACTTATAAGTATGATATTTCACGTTTATAAAGTCATTTCTAAGAAAGTTGTTAACTCAGTTAAATCAAAGTATGTAACAAACAAGCAGGTGTGTGTGTTTGGAGTTGAAAGCGCATTCTAGTCTAGATAAATCTGTGCTAGCCGTCCCTAATTTTGCAGTGTAAGACTAGAGTAAAGGCGGCTAGTCATCACCACCCACCGCCAACTCTTGGGCTCTTTAACCAACGAATAGTGGGATTGACCGTAACTTTATAATGCCCCCACAGCTGAAAGGGCGAGCATGTTTGGTGCGACGGGGATTCGAACCCGCGACTCTCAGATTACAAGTCGAATGCCTTAACCCACCTGGCCATGCCGGGTCCCAGATAAATCGAACGAGGAAAAAGTCAGCGAAGTCAATATATCAAATAATACATTTTGAAGAGGAAGTCGGTGAACACGCATAGAGAAAAAACACAAACTAAAATAAGCTAGAGCTAATTAAAATTTTATTCATGGGACGTAGGCAAGGCGTGACATAGCACGTTCCATGTAGGGCAAACACCCAATTAAAAGACTTGATAATTCACCATTCAACTTAAAGGTAATTTAGGTCATGCAGTAATAGTGTTCAAGGGAACGCTATTTAGAACATTACACTGCAGTTTGTCAAGGTGACAAGCGGTATTAGTGGAAACTTCATTGCGGCGATTAGTACCTCTCAGTGTGTTTGCTGCACCTAACATACAGGTAATCTGAATTTTACAAAAATATTATTAAGGTTTGGACAAATGAATGTTGTGTCAAGTGTGGTGTCATAGTAAGTATGTATATGTCTATGTTTTTTATGCTAGTAACAACTGTTTTTACCGTTTTGTGTTTCTCTAACGACCTAAAGCTTGTCTGTTTTACTTCTCTAAGTTTGTATTTTTACATTTCTTCCCGATTTAAGTCGTCATATATCGGAGTTTGTTCTGTTAACTTTATTGTAATTAAAATTTTCCCTCTGTATGGATGGCAGAAAAGTCGCAAGAAATACCAAGTATTAAAATAGTTATTGAAAAAAAATCAACAATATATGTCTAAATAAAAATTATTATTTGCGTTATGTTTGGGTGTATGCCTTTCATTAGACTTAGAAACAGTTGTATTTGCTCTGTATAAGTAGAAACATTGTTAACTGCACCATCTATCTGTTTAGGTCTAACATTTAGACTGTTTAGTGTTATTCAACTGTGTAAGAGTTAATAACAACATTTACTTTATTTAGGTTTAGTGGCTATACTAATTATAGATATTTTACTATTTTCTCTAATATAACTTCCTAACTTTTACTAACCCTACGTCATAATCGATACTTTATACAGTATGCCACTGATCTCATAGCGAAACAGACACTATACCTCACACCTTAAAGGGCATATTGTGAGGCTCACAATCCAGGATACCAACAGCGTCCTGATCATGTCGGAAAAGTTCATCCCTGGATAACAATCTAATATCGTTTAATGTGTCGAGAAAATCATTTCCACAGTAATATAATGTACATTGATTTCTAATCGGCTGTTTATTTTTTGTAACGTCAATAATAATAATAAGAAAAAGAAGCATATCTTTCTACTTTAAAACTTTTTTTAAATGATTAAATGCAGTGAATGTGAAACTCCTATGATACCATGTTTTACGGTGAATTTTGTTTGGACGTATAATGTTTCTTGAGGTTAATTAGCATTTTACAACATTTCTTACCGTAAAATTCTTCCATTCTATAAAATATTAACCTGTTCAGTGCCGTAGACGAGATAACTCGTCCAAGCCCATCGGTAACACAGTGCCACAGACGAGTTAATTCGTTCTCAATAATACCTAACTGCAACGCTAGATGTCAGAACCATACATGCATTTGACCTACTAACAAATTGTTTCACTTTCGGTCCAAAATGGCGTAACGAAAAGAGTTACAAAATGAAGAAGCGTTAGAGTTGTATTTTGAATTTGGTTCGGAATTACCGTAGCAGCTGAAATACTTGGCAGTCAACAGGTTAAACAACGAATGACTGCATAAACATAATTCTATTCTATCAAACAGCTAGGAAATTAAAACAAGCGTACGTTTATGCTGCTTGTACTTTGAAAGGTTCTGTATGTCCAGTAAATCACATAAAATTATTTTTACTGAAAAAAAGCAAAACCATGCAATAAAGTAATTACCAGCTGTAGTGATAACTTTATTAGATAAACATTTTATGTGGTCCAAGTCATTATCAGTTCTTTTGTTACATAAGCTTTTAATATTGAATATTATGTCACTCTGATACAGTGGACTCTAATTTCAGGTGAAGCATTGCAGCGAGCAACGAATATCCAAACACATAAACACGTTTAAAAAAATTGTTTTAAAGATGCTAGGAGTGTGAAATTCAGTGTATTAATGTTATAGTCATGTTAAATGCTTGCTAAATAAATTGCCATATCATCGGTTGTAACCACCACCAACGATTACAAATTTTAGCTATGACTCAATTTGAAGGCATAGATTTTGTGAATTATGCGTATTTAAAGATAAATAATCAGAATATTAATATTTTTTACAGACATGCTTTGCCAAATATTTGGAAGTATGTTGTAACGCTGAAATAACTTTTAAAAGTACAAAACAAGTTGAAAACACACTTTTCATTGGATTTTATACTTTAAAAGTTGTTTTTGATCATTACATTTTTAAAGCTTTTCATTAAATTGAGTTTTCAAATTACTAATTTCTGCTTAAAGGTTTAAGGAAATGTTTGTACAAAATGTTTGTACAAATGAATTAATTTCCAATTTTTGTTAATTTTGTTTCATGTTTTACATCATTGACGTTGTGTGGAACGTTAGAAATCTTGTGGATAGAGTATTTTCTTTAATTCTTAATTCACATGTTGGATTACCTTACATTAGGAGTCGACTCTTATAAGTTACTGTTATAAGACGTAAGCGTTAAAAAATAAAAATATTATTTTAGCACATTGCACAATTCGATTTTATTTTTTTCATTTTTGCAATTTTAAAGCATTAAACGGGTTTAGACATGTTTTCACCCATTTTCAACAAGTACCACAAACTTTCAGAAGGTGACTAGAATGTTTTTATTCTTCTCTTAAAGCTTTTGTTTAATATTTTGGAATATTAAATACAATTCGATGTCTTTCAAAGATACACTACTAAAAGGGGTTAATTGCTAGTAGCTCAGTTAATAAAACGTTTCCCATAAGATAAGATATAAATACGTACAAATACATTTTTACCATTAGTCTTTCAGAGCAGGATATGTTTCCATCTTGGAAAGGCTTGGCATGGCCAAATAATTAAGGCGCTAGACTTATAATCCGAGGGTCGCGGCTTCGAATCTCCGTCGCACCAAACATGCTCGCCCTTTTAGCCGTGGGGGCGTTATAATGTCACAGTAAATCCCACTATTCCTTGGTAAAAGTGTAGTCCAAGAGTTGGCAATGGGTGGTGATGACTAGCTGCTTTCCCTCTAGTCTTACACTGCTAAATTATGGACGGTTAGTGCAGATAGCCCTCGTGTAGCTTTGCGCGAAATTTAAAATAAACATCCATCTTGGTAAACGCAATTTTCATTCGGGAAAACATGAGCTTTCCTGAAAAGCGAATTACTGGTACTGTAATCATGTTTGAAACTGTATCTCAGAACGGCTGGTATGGATATTAACACTTTTATTAATAAGGAGAGAACAGTGTTTCGACTTTATTAGGTCATCTTAACCTGAAGATAGCATAGGAAGGTTGAAATGTTGTTCTCTCCTTATTAATAAACGTGTCAATGCCCATATCAGCCGTTCTGAGATATATTTTTATTTCAAGTGGGTTTCTCGTCATCCAGAATCACTTTCTCACGGCATGTTTGGAACTACTTTTTGCGATTCAACTTATTATTCAATACAACTTTTTAATAGCTACTTCTCAAAAAGTCAGTATCATGAAGTTTATTTAAATAACTACTAACATGTTATACACTTTAATCTTCTGAAAATTCACATAAATTAAAACTACTTTTGTCACGTTTGAGACAACTGTGCAAAATTAAAAAAGCTCAAGCCGCTTAGAAAATGTGTTGTCATGAAATGTTCTAAATAAAACATTCACAGACTTCGAATTATTTCAATAGGTTTGTCAGAAATGAATGGTTAAAGTTAAGTCGCTTTGAAACACATAATTAATTTGAATTCCATTACTTTAGAGTCGTCCTTGTAGTTTTTAAACCAAGAAATTTCCGAAGTTTTCAATACCCTGATATTTTAAAATAACCTGAAAAGGGACTTCGTCTTAAATAACAAATGTACGTGTCTATATCGGATACTGCTTGTTGCGTCTGGTAGATCTTAACAAAATAGAATTTTGAACTTTCGCGCCCTTAAAGTTTCGAATTTTTAACTCGTTTTCGAATTTATGTACTAATATTTTTCTTCTAATTTGGAGTTCACTAGCTCTAAAAGAAATCATAAGGCAATTACTATGAGGATAGCCACTGTACCATATTTTTCATACTTGGTTTGTTTTTTTAATTTCGCGCAAAGCTATACGAGAGCTATCTGCGCTAGCCATCCCTAATTTAAACAAGTTTTAAATACAATGAGGTTTCAATTGTAATGTTTATTGTTTAGTTATTATTGGCTAGTAATTATTGTTTCACACTGTATTTAATCTTTTTAAAGAAACCTCAAATTTCTGAAAAGCTAAATGCAAAGGGTAATAATAACATCGTTTACACTAGAATTATGATTTTTTTAAACGTATACACGTTATTAATAATACTTATTAGAACTGATGCCGCGTTTGGAACTATGTCATCTCAGCGTAATTAATTAGCATTATTTTTTTTTTGGTTATCATGTAACAACAAAAAAGAAGCAAAAGAAAGAAAAAAATTCAAACTTTTTGCTGATATTGACAAACATTTCCAGAACTTGAGACTTAGTCATTACATAGATATTGTTATAAGAGAGAACACTCACTGTAAAGTATTATAAAGACCTCATAATCCATTGACAAGATATGTAAAACACCATTCTGATGAACAGTCTGAGTTATCTATACAAGCAGTGCTACAGCCAGCTTGCTAAAGATAAGGAAACTAGTTTCGACACTTTCATGCGCCCTCTTTAATCCTAAATATTCTTTTAAGAAGGTTTGTTATTTGTTTTTATAATTTCGCGCAAAGCTACTCGAGGGCTATCTGCGCTAGCTGTCCCTAATTTAACAGTGTAAGACTAGAGGGAAGGCAGCTAGTCATCACCGCCCACCGCCAACTCTTGGGTTACTATTTTACCAACGAATATTGGGATTGACCATCACATTATAACGTCCTTACGGCTGAAATGGGCGAGCATATTTGGTGCGATGGGATTCGAACCCGAGACCCACGGATTACGAGTTGAACGTCTTAACCCACGTGGCCATGCCGGGCCCAGGAACTGCATAGAACATATAAAATTGTCGAAATTAGTTTCTAAGTCCCTATACTAATATTTCATCCCAAAAATGTTGTTTATTTATTTTCTATTAACTTAGCTAACATACACAGTATATGTATTTTATACTACTATATTTCATTGTTCTAAGTTTTGAAAATGTGAACCAAATATTTTTGTTACCAAAATAAAAACAAGACAAGAATATTTCAAAGTTTTGACTTTCTTTCTTACTAGGGTAGCAACAGTTAATGCAAAAAGTGAGAATAGATTAAAACTAGTGTAACAAGTTTTCAACGATAGGGTATAATTTAGTATATCTAACTATAATAAATTCAGTATCACTTGAAAAGGTAGTCGTGATGATGAGTAACTTTACTATTTATGAGAACTTATGAAAGTAAAGAATAATGTAACAGTATCTGAACCACATTACAATTGCTACATCTGGTGCCAACCAGGCTTTGGCTCAACATCTGATATAACGTGCTAAATAGCTTTGAAAACAATTCTATCAGAAACACAAAATCATGATTGTGTTTGAAGGACCTGGTAAACGTTGGAAAGGGTGTTTGTGTTTTGAAAGGGTGAAAATGTTTGGTGCGACCGAGATGCGTTGAAAAGGAGAATACTTTCGGTAAATAAAAGCATGACCTATCAAGACCGAAGAATTAGTAAAAGCGCTTTAATTACTCATCAAAGTAATTTTTACAATTTTTTTTTACTAAGATCAGACTTTACTTTTGTTGGGCCATTCAGATATCATGGACAGTGTGTCATTGTTAAATAATGTTGCTTTTCAGCTGATCATGAGATTCGAAAGTAAAAGCATGAAAACTAATGCAATTATGATAAATAAATAACAGAAGTTTTCCCTATGGTAAAGCGAGAATTATACATACACAAAAACTACTAATAATTGCTTTTTAACTTTCTAATTGTTTACCTTTTTTTTGGAATTCAGATAATTTACTATTACCGTGAAATAACATTTCACATCTTACTGTAACAATATATGCGAGGGGTGTTCGAAAAGAAATAAAAATCTTATTTTCTGGCAACCAATCATAAAATTACAACCAACAACACAGCCAATCATGTCGCTTCACAACATGCAGTCCACAATAAATAAGACGGATGTCCTATAATGTTTCATAAGGTTTATTATTTTAAGTAGGTGTATTGTATCGTAATTAATCATTTGGTTATAACAAGTTTCTCAAAATTAATAATAATGTTAACTGTAATTGTGTTACCTTTCGCTTTTCGTAAAGTTATATTTACCTGTGTTTTAATGCGAAAAGCTACATAGTGGGTGATTTGTACAGTGACAGTGTCCAACTCTGCTTTTTGTCGTTACGATTTTTCCAACTTGTCACTTAGCTAGTTGGGTACATTATGCCAACTACAAAACACCATTATACTAGCTGTGAGCGACTACTGGCCCATTAACATGTAGGCTTGTCGGCTGCAATATATTAACAAAACTAAACTACTATTGCACTTAATCCCATACTGTTATTGTTTCACACGTATTTTGCATATGAAATTGATGTTTTCATTGAATCTTTACTGATAAGGTCTCTGAGTTTCTTACTGAAAGAAAACTCTGCTTCATTCCTGTCTTCGTATAATTGTATATGTGCGATAACGTTTTACACAATGGGCTACTCTCACGTAGCCAGTGTTACTGTGCTTATCGATTACTTGTTGTGGACGAAACTCTAATTACAATATTTTATTTCTTGTTATTTAGCTCTTCCCTTTTGTGACACCCTTGCAGAAGATTCGCTTGATGTATCTGTTAGCTGTTTTGGTTTACCTCTTTGTTTCAACTGTTTATGGCTATCCTTCGGGCGCTCCTATTGAAGCGTGTGAAAGCCTAATCCCTAATCATGGTAGAAATCAACCACAGCAACCTAAGTACTCGCCATTCAAGATAACTCAGTCAGCAGATCAATACGCACCAGGAGACGTTGTTACAGGTAAGTAAATACTGACTTGAATTTTGGAGTTTATTCGCAACCACTCTATTTATACGACTATTCCTTCCATACTTTATTTTTTTTAAACTTAATATGCACTCTTCTCTCTGTACTGTTATAAGGAAATAAATTCAACTCGAAGATATTTTGTTACTTGACTCGATTTACTTGAACATGCTATTTGAAGTTAAAAACATCTTCAATATTTCTTTCTTTTTTTTTTTTAATTATTAGCACTCGGATTTTTTAGCATTGTGTTTTTATAATTATCTATTGCAGTAAAAATTGAAGGATCTCGGGATTATAGTATCCGTGGTTTTTTCGTGAAAGCATATGATCCGGTTACTAAAGACGCGATTGGAAAATTTCGAGATGGTGAAGGATTAAAGACTTTCAACACTGACTCTTGTATTGGCGCTACTCATACTGACAACAAAAGGAAACAAAGTGTGGTTCTCTTATGGGAAGCCCCCCAGTCAAAAGGCCACGTATCATTTAAGTAAGGAAAAACAAGAAGTTTTCTATCTAAATTGATATATTTTTTTTATATCAAAAGTTAAAATCATTATTTAGTGTTTTGTTATATATATTTTAAGTTCCTTCAGTTATGGTTACAGTGATCAGATGCCTATCGTTTGTCACAGTCAGTTGCTTCTACAAGAAGCTCAATTTAATTAACTTTTTATTAATATTTTATACCAATTATTTATTATTATATATTCTACGGTTTGGCTATTATTCTATGGTAAACAAAAGAAAGAATGTATGGAGAAGTTGGGTTACAAAGACTGAGCTATAAGTTTACCTAAAATTTATAATACGAATCTCGCATTTGTCAATAATTCCAGTAAGTATAACATAATTCCTAAAAGAAACTCCTTACTTCTCTATGACATCAAATACTAACTACTCGGCTTAATAAAGTGAAATAGAATATTTTTCTAAGATGTATGCCGTCCGCTGGCTTAACGGAAAGTTTTTTTTTTTTTTTCCTTCGATGCTTTAATGCCGCCAGTATGTAAAGTTCACGGATTGTGTTTCGAGGTAATTGAATAATGATTGTGAACAGTTAATAATCTAGCTACAATAAATGCACTCTCTTTCTTGTATATTATGTGTTCTTGTGTAGCCCATGATCGTCACCAGCGTGACTGCCTTTGGCGAATTATCTAATTTTCCCTCTTTTTTTGTTTTCTTATCTCTTAGGGTAACAGTTGTGAAAAGGTTCAGCGAGTTTTATACCAACCTGGAGCCAATCTTAGAATGAGGTGTAAGAAAGCTCCACAGCTGTTATTTAACCCAGAAAGTTTACTTTAGATGATGGAAACGTAGCTGTAATAAATGATATTCAAAATATATGCAAAAAAAAAAACAACAACAAGCAACTCTAAGTGTTCTTAGATACATTTGACTTGTTTTTGTGAAATTGGAAGAAACTCTATAGAAAATATGTATGCTACTCTTATTAAAATGGATCATTTATCTTAAAGCTTTTGTTAATTTATAATTAATTTTCCTTATTAATGCCACATTTCAATTAATGCCCATTAGTACTATAGATAACTAAAACAGTGATGAAAGTTAAATGATGTTTATAAACTCTTAAGGCTAATGATCTAATTACGATATGTAATAACTAATACTTTTGCATTTTGGAAGTAAATAGAACAAAAGTGGATGTATTACTTTATTATAATACATTGCAACTATCACGAAGTGATTCTATTTAAAATCTCTATGTAATCTTCATACTTTAACTAAACTACTTTTTGTACGTCACATTTCCTAATAGTCTTCCAAATGGCTACCTAGAAGTAAAACGTACTTTCTTTTAACATTTCTGTGTCACTAGAGTGAAGGCGTTTTCTTGGTGATATTCTTAGAGTAAGACGAACATAATTTATTATAAACCTATACGCAATAGTGGATTGACTTTACCCTGGCTTAAAATTAAATTCCTCAATGAGATAGTACAACAGCGAGGCTAAAATACAAATCTTCTTGTAAAATTTGTATTCTTAACCTACCCTATAATAACAAGAGACAAACAAAAAGGTTTAACTTCTAATACAAAATAGAATCGATATTCTTTATTAATTGCGTACATTCTGATGAAAAATACTGATTCTTTCTTTAACTACTACACACAGATTTATTTAAAAAATTAAATTAGGTGACACAAACAGAAAACTAAAAGCTTAAATCTAACTTAAACGGCTTGCTTATGGAAATTAAACTGCTTACCAATGAGTGTTAAGCAGTTTACCGAGTAATAAAGTAATCGTCCCCTATAAATAAATGATTCCTTTCTACAAATTAAGTTGAATTGGAGCTAACATAGTGAATAAGTTTTCTGTATGAAAATTCACAAGCTAAGTTCATTAGTTAATAAGTTATTAACGTTAATCGATGAACAAATCGATAAATATTTGTTGGCTTCTATTAACAAACGTTTTGGCAATATGCACCTGTTTGGTTTGTGTTTCAGAGCACTGAGGAAACCACCTATCTCGCTACACGTGAAACGCTTGAGCGTAATTAAACCTTTATTAATTAAAGTAAATTCATTTCTGATAATGACGTCATTATTCAAAGCTAAACTAAGTTAGTGGTAACATTAACTAATTACTTTTGTCAAGAACTAGGATATTTATGCAGAAGACAGTAATTCCTTCAGAAATAGGCTAAATTTTAATTTAGCGCGCATCATTTAAGTCGAAATTAAGATCTATTTCAGTGTATGACTAATATCAAATTAACGCCTGTGATGGACACTTCAGACGTCCCATTCTGTTGATTTGTGCTTAAAACAATTTTTTTTTTTTTTTCGGATATGAAAAAATACCTTTTCTTCTATGAAAGCTTCTAAAGGTAAACGTATATTTTCTTAGTTTATACAGAAATATAGATAACACTAGAAGAGTCGGGTATAATTATGACATTAATTTACATTTTTATTTATTGTCACGGATATAATTATTGAACCATCTAACCTAAGATTGTTTGTTTTGAATTTCGCACCAAGTTACGCGAGGGCTATTTTCGCCAGCAATCCCTAATTTAGCAGTGTACGACTAGAGGGAAGGCAGCTAGTCATCACCAACTCATGGATTATTTTATGAACGAATAGTGGGATTGACTGACACGTTATAACGCTCCCACGGCTGAAAGTACGAACCCGTTTGGTGTGACAGGGATTCGAACTTGGGTCCCTCGGATTACCAGTCAGTCTCCCTAACCACCAGGCTATACCGGGCTGTTTATTATAAAAATGACAGCCAATCACATTATTCGTTGATAAATAGTAGCCCAAGCGTTGGCGGTTGGTGATACTAGCCATTTATCTTTCCTATAGCTGGAAGCTTAAAATTGAAGCTGGCGGCAGATAATCTTAGTAGCTCTGACGCTACTAGTTTTTTTTTTGTGTTTTGTTTACACGAAATATCTTTTAAACTGTCAAATACCTTTAACATTTGATATTATAATACATTACTTTTCATTTTTACTCAAAATGTGTTTTATTAATAATTAGCCAGAATAGTTATAAGTACTCGTCTCTTGGAAGGATGTTATGCGAGGTTATATTAGGACATAAAGCTGCTTTATTGACATGTAAATATAATAAACGTAAAAACGCCAATAAAACCTGGAAACCGTAAAATGCGAAATTTGCAAAAAATCAAATAAAGAGTAAAGTACGGAAGTTTGTTCGTAGTTACGCACAAAACTGCAAATCGAAACATGATTTTTTAGCTTTATGAGCCTATAAACTTACCGCTATACCATTGCACTGGGAAGGGGGTGGACTTTACGAAATTAAATGCAGTTCGTGCAATCCAGTCATTTTTTATATAAGCACATCCAGAAAGCAAAACTTTTCATTTCTGAAAAAAATAATTCAATTTTGCGCAGAGAAGTTGGATGAACAGATGGAACACAGGAATATATCTGAGAATCAAAAATATAAAGCCTTCATTAAGAGAATATTCATGAATATATATATACATGTATATCTTTACTAATAACTGGAGAAGAAAACAGACTTCAACATAATTTTGATTATTATTTAGCAATTAAAAAATATATATATATATATATATAACGCTAACTACGAGAAATGCGTTTAGTTTCATGTGCTTTTTTGTCGTAGTTTAATCTTGTACATGTTATTCAACTGTTCTCTAGCATTATCTGATGACGACCCACTCCAAAAAGACGAGGCGCCGTTAATTAAATTAAACAAAATGTTTCCATTGCAGGACTCTTTACTTCAAATAACTGACCATGAAAATGAAGGTGCTGTTTAAAGAATTAATAATAAGATATAAATACAGCATCAGTAAACAAATATGTGCCTCTTTATGTGATTTCAAAATGGGAATATCCAAAGTGAATTATCGAGTCTCATCGAATGACGTTCGTTTCCCGTTGTCTGATTTATCCTGACACAGATTGTAATTTTTATATAATAGTTATAATTTTTCCCTCTTTACACTTTTCAACTCGGAGTCAAATCAGTGAAGTGTCGTTTTAATTTTTGATTTTGAGACTATTATGCCATTGTGTTTATTTCGAGTTGAACCAAGTTTCAAGATACGTTAATAAAATACAAGGCGGATGGTTCGTGTCACGTTGCTACTAAAACGCGCTACATACTTTGAAGTCGTAGATACGTTATAAACATGACGCTCAAACTCAACAATTGTTTTAGAACATCCCAGTAGTTGGTTATGGGTGTTTTTGACTAGGCGTCTCTTTTGTTGAGTTTCAAAAGTTGTTTGAAAAAGTTTATATATTTTTTTATATTGAAAGACAAAGATTCGCAGAAGTAACTCTGACTTTGAATAAAGTTTCCTGTAACGTCACATTAATGTATTATTACCCAGTGTTTAAAGAAATCTAATAAAAATCCAAGGTGTGAAAAACAAGTACAGCAATAAATAAAATGACCGTGAGACTTGAACAAATGAAATTAAAATTTACGGTCAAACCGGTAGGCAGGCTTTTAGTATTAATAATAATCTTACAGCAAACCATTACCCCCGCTAGTACAGAGGTAAGTCGACGGATTTATAACGCTAAAATCAGCGGTTCGATTCCCCTCGGTAAACTGCGCAGATAGCCTGATGTGGCTTTGCTATAAGAAAAAAAACACACATACAAAACACGCAAACCATCAGTTAGCTAGACAGCGGTTTTTTGTTCAAGCTAGGACATGACAGTAGGTAAAATAAAACACACAACCTAGCTATTTAATAAATAAATATTTGTTTTAAACTTCTCACCAGTGCTATAAGTGTTGCTACTCGTTCGGCCGCCAATTTTGATTTCATTCCTTCAAGTCATACACACAATCTTTTTGGCCGCATTTTTTTTAAACCTAAGGTGCTTTTGATTAGATATCATGAGCTTTTGCTAATACACACCACACCACAGCAATTAAGAAAGTGACACTCAGTGGTGGCCTGGCCTCGTAATCTGAGGGTCGCGGGTTCGAATCTCCGTGGCACCAAACATGCTTGCCCTTTCAGCCGTGGGGTGTTACAATGTTACAGTCAATCCCACTATTTGTTAGTAAAAGTAACCCAAGAGTTGGCATTGGGTGGTGATTACCAGCTGCCTTCTCTCTAGTTTTACACTGCTAAATTAGGGACGGCTAGAGCAGATGGCACTCGAGTAGCTTTGCGCGAAATTCAAAACAAATCAAACCAATTATGGTAATCCACATTAGCTTTAGGATCGCAACCCTAACATATTTTTACTTACAGAACCTGTCAGATTCTTTGGCATAAGTACTAGCAGTTTATCCCTTCTAAGACAGCGTTAATAGCTTCTTTTTTTACAACACCATGGAATTTAGATTGTCAGTTTTTGTCATCACCCCCATGCAAATGGTACAGGCTTATTAAGCATCATCATCTGTGCTGATTGTTTAAGGTAGTATCTTGTGACATTAAATGCTCTTTAATTAGGATAACTGTATGCAATTGAGTAGATTTGTGCTAAAAACTTTGGCAGTAAATAATCAATAATAATCGTCAACCCCAATGATTCTTTTGGAAACTTGAGGTAGAAACCTCTAATCTAGTTTGCTTGGCCTAACCAACATTTATGTATCTCTTGGTTCTTTATGCTTTCAGTTTTGCTGTTCTAAATCAGCCGTCTTTAATTCGAATGGCAAAAACTGAGATTGTTCCACTTTTACTCTTAGGTAAAGTTGTTGTAAAATTATTACACAGTGACTTTTTTATTAGGTGTGTGAAATTTTTTTTGTCAAATCTGAACAGTTTTTGCTGAATAACATTGCACATATGGCTTATATTTGCATCAACTGATATTCATAACTGTGGCTTGAAAATATCTATCAGTGTACCATATTGTAAAAAAAATTATCGAATAAAGTTTCCGTACTTTTGGTGCGAAGAAAAGGAAAGGAAGAACCTGAATCAAAATTGGAGATCTAATATCTAATGAATTTCTTACTGGATTGCCTTGAAATTTGTTAAGAAAAGTAAGAGTCCAGTAAACCACATCAACTGAAAATATGCGATAATTTGGATTATCATGGTTTGAGATACAGAAAATTGAAAATCGCTAAACTATCACTTCTGTTAATAACATATTGTGTGTTCAGCAGGAAGTAGTTTTGACCGCACGATACATTACCTTGTGTCTTGATTTCCTAAAAACATGGATAAACTGGAAATGTACAAAATTCTTGTTCTATACCTCTGTGAGCAGGAGATTCTAAACATAACTGGTATATTTTGAAGACCATTTTATTAGTAACACGGCACTATTAATTTACAACAGAGTAAATTTTTGTTCAAGTACAGTATTTTAATTATTTTATATGATACAATGTTGTTGTTCTTGTTGTTTTAAATTTAGCACAAAGCTACACAATGGACTATATGTGCTCTGTTCACAACGAGCATCAAAATCCGGCTTTTAGCGTTGTAAGTCCACAGACATACCGCTGTGCTATCGGGGGACATGATATAATGAAATATGTATAAACAGAAGAATAAAGGTCTACCTTCCAAAAGCGCTCGGATTATAGGGTTTTCATCTTTTTATATTAACATTTCTTGAACCTACGTGTTTTTCTGACATCACGAACGCAAGCATAGTAACGATTTCCTATTGAAACAGGTATTTGACTATTGTTGCAAACCTCCATTTATTGGGACTATCAAATAGTGTTTATTTCAAACTTTAAGCTTTCCTTCAGATATATTAATAAACATAATGGGTATTTACAAACTTATATATCAATATTTTCTATATCAGTTAAGATATTCAGTGAAAGATTGCAACTTCTGAGGACTGCTGCCGCCATGTTTAGTCTTCGTCATTGACAAAAATACATATCTTGTATATACTTGAATAACATTTTGTGGCACTTCAATGGACGAATATATCATCAAGCGATAATGTGATCTAGGTTAAAAGTAAGCTAAGGTGTCAAACTTTGCTCAACAACCTTGTAAAGAAAAGATCTGATCTGATTTTCCGACGAAGACGACCACCTAGACATTTTAAAGTACGCTGTAAACGCTATGTAAAACACAGACCTTGCACTAATCTTTAGCTGCTAGTTCATCACAAATTGTACACCCTTGTGCAAATTAATTGAAACAAGACGGAAAATTACGATTTTTCAATTTTTTGTGCTTTATTTCTGAGAATCCAAATATTACTCGCAAATGTTACGTATAATGATTTATCTCGAACGAATCTCCAATTTATTATGTTACATATAACACATATCTCGATTTCAAACAGCTGGAAATATTAATATGAATTCGGAAGTTAATTAAATGTTAATATGTATCCAATTTATAAATATATAATCTTTCCCAACAAGACTGATACACACAATTTAATTTATAACACAAATATATTTTAATATACAAACAAAAATAGTATAGTTTTTAATAACAGTTATTATTAATAATTATTACAAATGATCATTTATATACAAGAGTTTCACAAACTTACAAACTAAACTGAGTCTTCTATCTGGTCTATAACTAGATACTTTATCGATGGTCTAGGGCTCTAGGCCCATGATGAGCAAATTAATTCCAAGTTTATTTTTTTACGCCTCGCTTATGTTAACGCTCTCTTTTTTTTAGCTGGCCTTACACGGGTTACAAACTGACTTCTTACCGAGGAAGGTATGTAATGTCTTCATATAAATAATAACGCCAGAAGTGATTCACTGAAGTTGAATGGTTTGTAATTTTCGAAATCTATAAACGTTCCTGGTCAAATTCTGTAGTTTTACGATAAATAGACGTAAATCACAATTATAGTTTCCAAGATTTATAGCACATTGACTGTAGCTGACAAATACTAATTTTCTTCTTCTGTCTCTCGGGTAGCTGCTTTTATGTTTGAAAGCGCGCTAGGGATTTCGTAAAACAAATATTGTTTATTCCTACTCTCAAGAATCTACAAATTTAGAGAACAGGCGGGAATAGCGCAAAACACAGCAAACAATATTTGTCACATGCAAAAAAAAAAAAACTATACGGAAACAAACGTAGGTATTAAAATAAACGTATAAAGGTAAATCCGTTAAATATCATTTTTAAACGAAGAAAATGTGATGTGTGAATTGTGTGAAGTTTTGATTTTTTCTGACATTTTACATCAAACAACTATGATACATCACAAATAATAATTAATAAAATTTTACTCTTTCCAAGAACTCTGAGGGTGAGATGTCATGAGCATAAGTTCTGTTATTATCATCTGAAAGTCGACTTTAATTATTATATATTTACTCCGTATCATGTTTCTGAAAAGCTACAAAACTACGAACATCATTATCTTGAGCTTCAACCTATCAAAGGTGTATTTTATGACTGGTTTAATTATTTAACAAAATATAAATTGAAGCACTCGATTTTATGCATCGTACAACTAGAACTACGGTTATGTTCTATGGTGTCTTTAACAAAAAGACATATATTTTATTTGGCCCTCTGGTTGTTTAGCAGTAACTGTGAGGGCTTTTCATCGAAAAAATCGTGTACTATACTCCAGGTGGGCAGAGCATTGTGTAGTTTTGTGCTTAAAATAAACAAGTTAACTCTTTTATCAGAATACGTCTATCATTGTATGTTTTTAAGTTGACCATTCAGCGTCCCTTATTCCCCAATAAATCGCTATTTTATGTTGGAATCAAGACTTGGCATACTGCAGTTAGGAGCTTCCTAAACGTGACAAAGACTTAACAGTGTAATATGTTGTATCATCAATTACACAAAAACACAATGCAAAGATAATTATTTATTTCCACTCTAAACATTGTGGTGTCTTGTAGCCATATTTTAAATAAAATGTTATTTCAAACGAAGAAAAGATGTTACTCTGGTTGTGCTATTTTATAAACATGTTACAGTAAGAGGTTTATAGAAAATAAGGATTTGACATACAAACATTGAAAACTTTTAAGTGACAAATTAATTTATATGATTATATTTTAGCTTCTAACGGTCTTCCAGAGTTAAAACATGTGAATCGGGGTTGCTTATCCTTGATGTAATTATATACCATTTGCTCTTAATCGTATTATACTGTAGCATTTTTCCTTACGCAATTGATAGCTGGCCGGGAAAGTTTATCAGTCTTAGAATTTAACTTAACATTTCATCAGAACAGTTATGAGGAGGGAATAATATTTTGTAACGTGGTCATATGACCAGAGGGTTTACGTTTCTTAACCCAAAATGCGTTCTTCGAAGGTCATGTACAGTTCTGTATAAAAGAACAGATCTGTGTCACATGGCCAAGAAGTTGAAAACCTTAAAAGCAGAAGTAATAAAACTGAGGAGGGCCAAGTAGAAATTTGGTAAGTGAATATATATATATATTATGGTCTTATTATCATGGTAATAATATTTCTCTCACTTTAAACCTAAAAGTAAAATCACGAAAGGAGAAAAAAAAAACTCTCCAGAATTATGGTACAGTCGAATACTCAGTAACTTCTTTGCATTTACTCTTCAGGAATACGAAAGTCTCTTTGTTATGTACGCGCGCTCTTATCAGAATCAGTTCAAATCTAACTTGACAAGAATTGGTAAGTTACTTGCTCTGTTTTAGGTTAACAAAGAATGGAAAAAAAATAACGTTTTTAAATAAATATTGAAATCAGTAACAAGTTCCATGTTTGAATATTTAGTTGATGGAAAACACTATGCCATATTCATGTTTCCTTTCTTCGTTCAATACATTTATCAGTTGGGTGTGGCTTGTAGGCTTGAGACTGAATAATGCTAATTCTGTCATTTTCAGTAGTCTAGAAAACAGTCACTTCCTCAGATTTCGTTTAAAAAGTTGAAAATAATCCTTCTGAAGGCAGATTATACCGGCTTACTGTGCATTAGATATTGATCTGATTGAAACTTCCAACAAATTCCTTAATGCTCATTGTAAATAAAATTTCGCGTAAAAGCAAATGTGTTGTTTTCTCCCTATTAATAAAAGTGTTAATATCCATACCAGCCGTCCTGGGATATGTTGTTTGTTGTTTTGAATTAAGCACAAAACGACACAATGGGCTATCTATGCTCTATTGAAACTCGGTTTTTAGCGTTGTAAGCCCGTAGACGTTCCGCTGTGCCTGCCACTGACAACTAATCCCTCTTTTCGATTAAAAGTAGTCACAGAGGCAGCTCCTATCGATAACTGGTCAGTTGTTCCAAATTAAAAATAGCCATACCTGAATTGTGCAGTTTCTAAATTCTACCGTTTGCCATTCTTGTTGAAAATAACAATTACAATGCAACAGGATACAAAAAACATATTCTAGATATTGAATTAACAATTGTACATCAATACAGTAATACGTTTTAAATATATATTTATTATTATTATTTACAAAGTAAAAGGAAAAAGGATTGTATTTTAAAATCTATTACAACTACAATAAACCCTCATATTAAAAGATCGACACCTCTGTTACGACTTTAATTCCGACTAGTTTTGGATTGGATTCGAGACATTTTCACACTCGAGTGATCGAGCATGTTCAAGCTCGCGACTCTTATTAGAGCTCTCTAACACCAGATCATGCAGGTCCGTATTAAAGGATCACTCTGAAAAATGTTAAAAGAAACTTAAGTTAATTTTATAAAACGTTTATTGAACAACTATGAGCCGTATGTTAGTCGATCCACTCGACTTTGTAGAACCTAAAAACACAACCAGCAGTACGTATATGATTCAATATAATAAATATTGAAATAGACCGAATATTACATGTATTAAATAACATAAAAATCATAATAAATTCTGTACATTTTACATCTCATGATTAATACATCATATTATTTAAATAATATACCATCTTGGAAAAATATCAAAGTTATATTTAACCTAAATAACAAATTGTAACGCACGTTTCACAAGTCATAAAATACTCTGAGAGACAGATATCACATGAACATGCTCTACAACAACTTTACCTTCAGATCTCGAGGTACGGCTTAGATCATAAGTTTTATCCACAAATAAAGTACTTATAATGGTATGTATGATATATAGAATATTCAAATAGTTAATACAAGTTTCATAGTATTTTATAAGATTAATATATTTGTTTAGATAATGTTTCTATGTATGATATATAGAATATTCAAATAGTTAATACAAGTTTCATAGTATTTTATAAGATTAATATATTTGTTTAGATAATGTTTCTATGTATGATATATAGAATATTCAAATAGTTAATACAAGTTTCATAGTATTTTATAAGATTAATATATTTGTTTAGATAATGTTTCTATGTATGATATATAGAATATTCAAATAGTTAATACAAGTTTCATAGTATTTTATAAGATTAATATATTTGTTTAGATAATGCTTTACTAAATTTTTGAAATAACCAAAATCGGTAAAAGTTTTCAAAGCAAATGCATTATTTTCTTAAAACCTCTACAATTATGAATATAGATGTGACTATATAAGTAATTATTAAATATCATAAAAGCGAGAATGTTGAAAATTATTTTACCTTTCATTGATTGAAATATTAAATGTTACCAACTGAAAGTCAAACACAAAATATACTCTTCAAAAAAGGAAACGCAAAAGAGATATTTTTGTTATTTTAAAGAGAAATATATGTAATAACGTTACAAGCTCAGAGTATGTGATGTTACACGTGTTAAGGCACTGATTATCAGACCAAAATGACAATAAAAGTTGTGCACATTGAAAACGGAGGAAAACAACGGTTTTTCGCCAAAACGCATTCGTGTCCAATAAATTTTTTTGAGAGATCTGCATGTTCTGCAAGTGCAACATGTGCAAAATCCCTATAAAAGTGACGGGTTCTCGGTTTCCATAGCTCAGTGTCAAACCACCGACACGCAATACAGTTACGCCAAGACTAACTGAAGCACAACGCAACAACGCCATTGGTCGCTTGGAAGCAGGCGAATCTCGATCAGATGTTGCCAAAGCTGTGAATGTCCACCCAAGCACCATCACAAGGCTATGGAATTGTCACCAACAACATGGATCAACTTGTGACCGTCCACGATCTGGCAGACCTCGTGTGACCACGCCTGCACAAGATCGCTACATCTGGTTACGTCACCTTCGGGATAGGATCACAACTGCGACGTCTACTGCCTCAACCATACCAGGGCTGCGTAGGATTTCCGATCAGACCGTACGCAACCGTTGACGAGATTCTCAGGCCCCATGTGCAACCCATCATGGTGAACGTCAACAACGTTTTTCAACATGACAACGCCCGTCCTCACACGGCCCGACTCACCACTGTCTTTTTAAGACACCACAATATCAACGTTCTTCCCTGGCCCTCCAGATCACCAGATTTAAACCCCATCGAACATCTTTGGGACGAGTTGAACCGACGTCTGCGACGGCGACAACCTCAACTGCAGACTTCACCTCAGCTTGCAGCAGCTTTTCAGGCTGAGTGGACAGCCATTCCACAGGATGTGATTCGTCATCTCATCGCTTCCATGGGCAGGAGATGCCAAGCAGTTATTGATACTCACGGGGGCATACTCGTTATTGACGTTGAGTGACGTTAAACGTCAACTAGTGAGCGTGGACTTCGCCATTGCAGACTTTGGATGTTCAGCAGTGAATGTGCAAAGTTTCACACATGTCATACAGAACTACCCGAAAGAAACTTGTTAACAATTTGTCTCAAATTTTGCCTTTTGCGTCTCTTTTTTTTTTGAAGAATATATGTTATGACGTATACTAGTCATGGTTTGGCGATGTGTTAAAAACTCGTCTAAATTGATTGGTATTCATCCTGACTGTATTCTGTCAGTAGTTTATACAAACTGAAACAGATCAGACGTAAGTAAATTTGGCTATAACTAATATATTCTAAATAAATTACAGATATTTATCTCGACTTTAGATTTTAATAAGTCATATATTCTTCTAATACACTAGAATCTGAAGAAGAAAGATGTCCAATACTTCTAAAGCTCTAGGATATGAAAGTACAGACGAGTTTATGAAAGAATGCCTAAGAGAAAAAACACCCGATGAAGTTAAAAGTTCTACGCAAACTGGGCTTCCAACTATGACGAGGTAGGTATAACAAATCTCATTTCATCTGCTCTAAGGCAGGTAGAATAAATAGAATTTCACCTTTTCTAAGAAAGGTATAATAAATTCAACTTCGTCTTCCACCTTTCGAAACGTCGTCCTTTTCACTTTACAATAGGCTGTTGCCGTCCATTCATCAAAGTTTCATCATGAATACTTTGCCTAAACAATCTGTCTAAGAAAATCCAACTTCACTTGCTCTAAAGAAGGTATATCAAATCCAACTTCATCTGCTCTGTTAAAACGTATTTGACAATATAAATCGTTATACTGAACTGTTTTGCCACTACTACTACTCTTGCATGTTTATCTTTTTTGTACGTCTGTGTTTTAACATTACTTAAACATTTTCAAACCAACTTATACTTTCTAAGAAGTTAACATGTAAACGTTTTAGGGTGTCAGTTACTTTAGATGACAAGTGAATAAGTAGTACTGGTAAATATTTATTTAACAAGGATGTAGAAGCTGAAGTTGATTCAAATGTTAACAGGCAGTTATATAATTAACTAATGTGTTTATTTCGTGCTATACTGTTACATTAAGACCCGGCATGGCCAAGCGTGTTAAGGCGTTCGACTCGTAATCCGAGGGTCGCGGGTTCGATTCTCTGTTGCACCAAACATGCTCGCCATTTCAGCCGTGGGGGCGTTATAATGTGAGGGTCAATCCCACAGAGTTGGCGCTGGGTGGTGATGACTAGCTGCTTTCTTTCTAGTCTAGCTCTGCTATATTAGAGACAGCCAGTGTAGATAACCCTCGTGTAGCTTTGCGTAAAATTTAAAAACAAACAAACTATTTTAATATACATTTTTCCATAGTCACTAACAACGAAATCGAATACATTTGCATATTCTTATACAGGAGGGTTATTTTAATGTAAATATGAAACGGGATTTTAAATATCGTAAATTGGGCACATGTGGATATGAGTATTTGAAAAGTACTTTAATTTGATGTAGTCATAACATTTGTTAAAAAATAATCCAACAGAGATCGAATTACAAATTGTGAGGATTTTCTTATATATATGGACAATAGTGTAAGATTTCTCCGCGAAAACACAAAATGGACTTACGATTTTTAGGAGGTTTCAGGACTCAAAACAACAACAACACAGTTTGTTGAATGTTGGGCTTACAGCGTGGAATTACGCATGCTGCTATCCTGTGGTACAAACAAGAAACTTCCCATTTAATTATGGACATAACTATTGTTAGCTGATGAACAAATTAGTCTCTGTTCATTGATGACTCCTTTTTCGTCATTTGTTTCTTTTGGATGTTTTCAGCTTGAAGTGCTCTTACAAAATAATGATGCTTTTAAATAAAATTTTGAATAGTTTAACTTTGAGAATTAATAACTTGAAACAAGTGGGTAAATTATTTGTTTATGCAGTTATCTTTTATGGTTTTGTAGGAAGTAAAGGAATTTGATTACAACGGACCCGAATTATTTGCAAAATGTTTTACAAAATTGAATATACCACGAAATGCTGAAATCATAGATATAGCAGCTGGAACCGGAGCTCTCGGAGAAAAGGTAAACTAATTAGTTACTATCTCGGAATATTTAATTATCAGGTATTTTACTTCCGTTAAAGTGGACACGATGTCAACAAAAAGTGGTTTAATACATGCTTTGCATTTCCAATTAATCCTTCATCATGTTGTAAGTGTGGAAACTTGTGTTGTAAGTTTGATCACATCACTACACTGTCAATACCTTTCCTGACAAATTAATTGGGAAATTCCACATGATGCTATATTGTTTTTAACAAATAGAATAAATATTACAGTTAAATGTAATGTTCAGTTTAGCTACTTATAAAGAGGTTTCTTAAATTTTCTAACATATAGGGATATTTAATGGTTTGTGTCCAAAAATTAGAAAGGAATTGTCATTCATTAATACAGAAGTATAGATGCTGAAGACAAAAAAAGTCTTTGAATCAGTATATGTTACACTGATCCAGTCAGATTATTGTATTATTACTATGTTCATACGCCATGAATGATGTCACATTTAATGTACCATTTTCATTATTAATGTTTGAAAAAGGCGATTTGTTACTTCTATGGTGCTTTGGAGACAAACTTTAAGACATTTCCACTCATTACAAATAGCACAAGTATACAAGAAACGGTAAAAAATAAGTAATAGCTCTGGTACCTATTTTTGCTATAATGGGAAGATCGTAGAATAAAATTGGAGCTATAAACATGTCTACTTATATTTTTTTAAAAATATATATTATTTATCAAATCCTGTGTAGCCCTTCTTGCTGGTACAATGTTGCTCACTTTAACACAATTTTTCTTTATCTTGCCAAAAATGTAATGTGAGAGACATCTTTAAAGGACTTCAGTTCTTAAATGTGTTTTATTTTTCATTATGTTTCTGCAAAATATAATAAAAATGATATTGTCAAATAATGATTATTTTACAAGAAGATAACTAAAAAATTATTTACTTTTTAAAGGGAATAAGGATCGTCAAAGACTACTAAACCTAGTTCAATCAAATTACAAAGAAAATACTTTTAAGTCTACAACCAGGGAATCTTAAAAAGTAGTCTTGTCTACAGTACTTATCAATTTTAGTGGAGTCAAAATAGGGATTTGTAGCTTAAGCCTAGTTTGCTTACTTTTTTTAGAGTCCATAGTTATAGGGTTGAAAGTTTGATCTTTGCATTGTCATACAATTGTTTTTGTACTTTTTGACGATCCTTCTTCATTTTAAATTAACAATTTTTAATTATTTTGTTCCGTGAGGTTTTTATGTCTATTTATGCGGAATAAATATCAAGCTACCTATGTGTATACGCATTTAGTTGAATATTGCATTGTTTTCAACAGTTTACTACTGCATTGAGTTTTTATCACCCAACCATTATTTACGTGCGCAGTAGGGTTACCCAGGTTTAAGTAAAATATTCATAGCTGTTTTTTTTATAGGCTTGTAAAAGAAGAATATTATAAAATATATAATGATATGAAGTACAAATAGATGAATTTTTAATTTTGTCTAACAACAACTCAGTGTTGTTTCAAGATCAAATATGTTTTTCAACCAAGATAGTTTTTGTCCGTATGCTCTATTAGAAATTTTGTGGATTTCTGGACGAACCCTGTTGTGAAACACTATGCTAAACATTGACAATTAATGCTGAAATGTCAAAATCTTTCTTTTGCGATTCACAATATTTCAACCATTTATGTTGTGTTACAAATGCAAAGGATACAAAAAAACAACACACTCAGTGACATAATTTACACTAGTCTTATGTACGCCTAACATTCCGCTTAAAAGGTAAAGCCAATCTCGTTGTTATATATTGATATTACATAATTAAAAGAAATTGATGGACTTTTGTAGAAATGAGATCAATAATGTTTTGTGACATTGGTTACTGAGAGATTTATAAGACATTATTTAGTAACGCTGAATGAGTATAAATTTGTCCTATGCATTGTGAAGTGTGGAAACAAAGGAAGAAAGTATAATCAAGACCTCATGATCATAGATTTATAAATTACATCCAAACAAAGAAAAGAAAAACTCTCTCACCAAGAATAGTTTCATTTATACCAAATATCATCAATGATACGATTATTGTAAACGCTGTGTTTCTGGTTATTTCTCTCCAGGTGACAATAAAAAATAATAGAAATGATCAAAATTTTGTTCCTTTACTACATATTATAAAAATCTGAAGCATTTAAGATATTTGGGCAAAAAAAGCAACGACGGAGCAAGTACTACCACCTCCACCCCATAGTATAACTTAATCTCACATTTCATAGTCACTCCCGTCGCGCCAAACATGCTCGCCCTTTCAGCCGTGGGGGCATTATATGTTACGGTCAATCCCACTATTCGTTGGTAAAAGAGTAGCCCAAGAGTTGGCGTGGGTGGTAATGACTAGCTGCCTTCCCTCTATTCTCACACTGCTAAATTAGGGACGACTAGCACAGATAGCCCTCGAGTAGCTTTGTGCGAAATTCAAAAGCAAACAAACAAACACATTTCATAGTTAACTGAAATAAATAAATTTTGCAAAATCAAACTTGTCCAATAAAGAGGTAGAAACATGCAGTTGAGGCAGTTAAATGTTGGTAAATTCCTTTGTGAATCAATCAAAGTTGAGATCATTGAGGAAATAAATTCGTGGCGTATCAATAAATTCTGTTAAAATTAGTTAGATTTAACAACTTTTGAAATATAGAAAAACCAGTGCATTTTGGTAACACTACGTTCCAACAATGGCTTGAATGTCATGCTGCTTAGCAAAAAAGTGTAACCTAAGATTTCTGTTAGTTAATAACTATTAATTTGGATCATATGTTAATTAATGAGATCTATTTTTATTAAAATGTTGCTGTTATAACAGAAAATATCATAATTTAGAAACGTTTTGAGTTTAAAACTGAATCAATATTTTTACTTTCATGATAAATTTTATGCACGTGGTTCTACACTAGATCTTCACTTTAGGCTTATTATACCAATACTCACTAAATTTATAAGATTTCTCGTCACACAAACCCCTCACAGCACCCTTGCAATCCCGTCATTAAAATCGTAATGGGAAGACTGTTATCGATTATTCGATCTGGATAAATACACTTTGGTTGGTATTACTTCTCTTATTTTGAGAAATAAATCGTCACGTGTCGTGACACACACTGGTGCTTATATAGGTTAGATAGTCTCTATTTTGTTGAAGAACCCTGGTGCCATTTGCCTTAAGCTCGGTTTAGATCTTTTTTATTCTAAATTTATTTGTTTCTTCAGCGTAAGTCATGGTCTGAACTGTGTTAGAAACACGCCACTAACCATTGGCACAAATCTCGTAAATCGTTCAAACTGCTTTAAAAGAAATTTATTTAATTTCTTATACGATAAGGTTGTAACTTTGCTCAAAATATAATGTAATTTTCAAACATATAGATATTTAATAATATAATTGTTCAAATTAATTTAGTGTGAATTGCTATAATTTACTTTTTCATTTCATTCTACTGTATTACAGTTGAATGCTATGGGTTACAAGTATATCGATGCTTTAGATGGAACACAAGAGATGTTAGACATCGCACGAAAGAAAAATGTGTACAGAAATTTCTGTCAGTTTTTCCTAGGGTGTGGTTATGAGTCACCAATCAAAGATGGTATGTTTTAATAAGTGAAAGTTTGTTTGAAATACATATTTTTGGGGCTTGTGAGCTTAATCCTGTTAAATTAAATTAAACTAGTGTGAATCAGTAAAAGAAAGATAATGGTCCTAAGCAAAAAAATCGTGTGAATTCAGTGAATGCTGGTTTCTTAAGTTAAGATTTAGGGATGATAAGAATATATTTGAAAAAGTATAAAATCAGAATATAATTACGATAATCTTTATACGAATTAAGACATTGCACATAAATCATGATCAACGGAAAATAATAGAGACAAATAAGCCAAAATCAAATATGCCGATTTCAATAATTGCATAGGATACGAATAATGGGCGATAAGTTATTGTACATTAGAAACATTTTCATGAATTAAAAACTTGTACACATTGAAATGGACCTTATATATATATATATTAGAAAATTATGGTTTCATTTTATTTTTATGCTTTAGAGATTTAATATTTTAGTTGAAATACAATAATCGCATAGTTTAGAGTATTCATCCACTTCCATTCTAGTTTACAACAGAATATTTATTAAATACGGAAGTAATAAAACAAAAGAGACAATGAAATGCATTTCTAACCATAAGTTAAAGTGGAGAATATTATTGAAATCCGAAGCTTGGTTTAAACATAATAACTTGACACTAAAGTAGATATTCTCCGTGATCATTCCGACTTCTTAGACCAAATATTTGATTGTAAATTTCCATTGATCCTAACACATGGTGAACTTTTCTGTCTTTATCTGCTTACTGTGGTGGTTAATTTTAATTCCTACTTTACGTTTAGGTTATATTCTAATTTGATACAGAAAATGAGGTTGTATAAGTTACAAACAATTTCCCTGAAAGTAAATCTGGATAGTAAGAATCATAAAAGTAAGGAAAATTAAAGGATTTTTAACATTACTAATTTATTAAAGTGAAACCTGCAATGAAAATTAAAATAACTGTCGAGGTGAAAACAAAAGCACAGAAGAAGGTATATATATAAAGCTTTAAGTACAGGAGCGTATATTTTAAACACAAGTAAGTGTACTGGTTTGAGATGTCAGGTAATAAATAACCACTTACCAACAACCATTAAAAATTAAAAACACCATAGTTTCACACGTATTGGATAAATTTTAGCAGTATAAATTTCTATCTGAATCAAAAGTCAAGAGTCTCATAAATGCAAATATAAAACAAAAACGTAAAAAATAACAAGCAATTCATAAGATATTTTGTCACACCTTCAATGTACTGTAGTTACTGAGCATGCCACACTATCACAGACCCTTCCTCATACCAAACAATGAATTAATCCAATATTTATTAATAATATACTAGTTACATGCACTTATTCACCAGTTAACAATATATAATTATATATTTTAATAACTGTTTACCAGTTTATCTAAAAGACATGTTAGGCTAACAGAAAATAAAGAAGTTCACTCAGGTTCCTATATAAGTTGATTCACCATTTAAGCTAAATTAAAAACGATTTAATCACACGCTGTTGGCCAGTCTATTGAATTTGATAAATAAAGAAGACATTACTCATGAACTTCCTTAATTGTGGATACACATATAAAAATATCAGATACTCCTACGCATTGAAGTCTTTAGATAAGTTTTATAAAATAATTCTTACAACGTTTACAGGTACTTACGACGTAGCAATATCGACTGGAGCAATAGGACAAGGACATATTCCATACGAGGCTTTTTATGAAATTGTTCCAATGGTAAAACAAGGTACATGTTAACATAATTTTGTATGAAGCTAACTTATACATGTGATAAAATATTTTCTCTTATATCGTATTTGTCAACTTTAAAATAAAAAGTTATAGTACTTCTGATGCTAACATCATAAGTACACAAATGGAAAGTATGAACATAAAATGTAATTATTAACGTATGATACAAGTTGTATGCAACTAAGATATTATGTTATGTCAAAAATATGCAAACTATATTATATTTACTTGAATGCTTTTTAAAATATGTATTAGTGATTTTGCACAGCCTGAGATTTATGGTTTAACAAGTAGGGGAGTTGGTTAAGTGGTAAGATTGTTCTTTATGAATTCAGAAAATGTACAATATTTTTTTATACTTTCTCATGGAATGCTATGTTAGGATAGTGTTTATTATATTCGTATATGTACATTTTTATAGTTCAATACATATGACACAATAAAATAACTATTATTTTTTTCTTTTTTCTATTTAAAGATCAGATATTCGTCATAACGTTATCGAGATGAGATTTATTACCATGAAATATTTAGATGAATATTTAAGTTTGAGTTATGATATGTGCTAACACAATATTAAACAATATTTTATTCAGTCTCTAGTGATAGAACCATTCTCTACCTACATTTATTAATATTTCAACGTTTCAAACCACTACCTATGACTGTACTAAATCAATATAACTCCTGTTACTTTGCTGGTTTTGTACTTTTGGTTATAAATCATTGTAAGAGCTTCAATTCCACTAAACACTTTCTCTACAGGTGGTTTAATTTGTTGGCTGACGATGAACCCTAATGAAGGAAAAGTTGAAAAAAGCTTCAAGACAGTAATGGCTGACTTAACAAATAGTGGGAAGTGGAAATCTTTTCAAGAGCCTGTTTGTGTAACCAGTTTTTTTGTTAAAGAGACAGGTCTGTTTCATGTTATGCAAAAATTGTAATTCAAATTTTCATATGAAAACACCTTATTGACTTGTTTTCTAAGTTTCTCAAATACATAGCTGTTTTAGTAATATAATGTGTAAGGTTACCAGTTTCATAAATGTTTTTACCGTGCAGAAAAACGTAGAAGTTACAGTAAGAGTATGATACAAAGTGAAATAAAAGCGTAGCTTTTTCAGTATGATACACTTAAGTTTAAGGATTAAGAAAGTGTTACGAAAATTCAAGAATCAAAACACTACATTTAGTACTTGTCCAATAATCAATGATTTAGTTTAAGTCGTATGTTAAAATTTTAACAAGGATTTAATAACATACAAGTTAACTGTATGCATAAACGACAACACTACAGATTACAATGTACTGTTCAAACTATCAATGTTTTATAGATTGGATTTATTCCTTTGGTTTATCAGTTTAACAATATATAACAATATTTCACGTATATATTGTTGTTCTGATGAAAAAATGTACTTTTGTATTGAATTTTGTCAAATATTACACATGGAAATAAATACATCAGTGAAATCAGGAAGTGTTACATACTTTCTCATTTTGTGGATCACATCAGTTGATTCACTGATTTCCAACAGAAACACGAAAAATATCCAACATAAACAGCAGGTCAGGAAATGCTGTGCAGATAACAATATTAACACAGACAACAACATGTATATAAGTAAACACAATTGAAAAAACAAACAGAATATTTATAGTTTAGCGAAAACATTTATAACTGAAATGTTTCGTTTAATTACAATTACTAACGACTTTACGTTTTTGTTACTGTGCGTTTTTCCGTTGTCAGACTGATAATTAAGTCTAAGGAACCTTAGAGAAGCTGAGATAATGTGAAACAGTTAAAATCTTAACAGAACTTTATAGCACTTGATAGAACTTTTAAAGTAAACAAGAAACAAATTTAATGGATTGTAGTATAAAGTTTAATAAAATAATATATACAGTCATGTGAAAAAGTTAGGACACACTATGAAAGCCTGTGTATTTTTGTAATATTTTTGGATATATGGATATTTAATCTCAAGTTTAACAATACTGAGAGATTATAAGAATATAACTAAACAGTTAAAACTGAAGAAAAGACTTTTCAAGATTTTCTGTAAATGTAATTCTACAAAAATGCATATTCTAACTGAGAAAAAAGTTAGAACACCCCCACATTTATTCCCACTTAAAATGGCTCAACTCACACACAGGTGTATCACACCAGGTGCACATGATTAGAAGATCGTTACTCAGCATTTTGAATGAGGCTTGCACTATTTATACCTCATACATTTAGTTTGGTGTGCTCCTGACTGTTGAAGTGAGAGTGAGCACCATGGTGAGAGCAAAAGAGCTGTCTGAAGCCTTCAAAATGAAAATTGCAGCAGCTTATGAGTCTGGTAAGGGATTTAAAAAGATCCCAAAAGATTTGGAAATCAGCCATTCCACTGTCCGAAAAATAGTCAACAAATGGAGGGCTTTCAAAACAACTGTTAACATGCCCAGGTCTGGTCGTCCAAGCAAGTTCACCCCGAGAGCAGACTGCAAGATGCTAAAAGAGGTCTCCAGAAACCCTAAAATGTCATTACGGGACCTACAGCAGGCTCTGGCTACTGTTGATGTGAAAGTGCATGCCTCTACAATCAGAAAGAGACTGCACAAGTGTAACTTGCTTGGAAGGTGTGCAAGGAGGAAACCTTTGCTCTCTAAGAGAAACATCAAGGCCAGACTGAAGTTTGTGGGTCATTATTAAAGTAGGAAAGGGGAGTTATATTCAAGTTGATATGAAATGGAAATTTCATTGTCAGTAACCTATTCGATTGCCTTAATCTAATTATTATTATTTAATTACTAGAGTATGTAAACATCATACAAACAAGAAAGACATGCTTTGCATAATTTATGACTGTGTGCTATACTAGGATATTTACCCAATTTGGATCTTTAATGCAGAAATAATCCTGTTTGTATTAAGCCTGCTGAAGAAGATCGAATATTTCTTACGTCCAAAAGTTAAAAGGATTTAATTAGAAAATAAAACAGCTATTATGACGAAGATCCCAGCAAGATGTTGTACAAGGAATAAATGTTATTTTTTTCTTTGTATTAAACAGTTGTTTGAGTCTTTCCTTTACTGTCTGAATTTATTCTCTCATAAGCAAGTTTTGCTGAGTTTTTGGTATTATAAGATAGATATTCACCCGTTGGCTCCAATTTCATCAGATATTAGCACGTATTCATTTTTATAAATGAAAGTGAATGTGTGTATCTGTTCCTTATACGTTTCCACCATCCTTGATCAATCATTACCGAATTTGATACAGTGATATAGGGTGACATGGGAAAGGTCATGATTGTTGGACCCTCACCCATATAAATAAACGTCAATACACGTGTGTGTTTATCTATTCCTTACACGTTTCCACATTTCTCGAGGAATCAGGAAGAAAGTTGACACAGTGATAAAAGATGACACGAGGAAGGTCACGAGGAATTTGGACCCACATCTAATATGATAGTAATAGAATTCTTAGAAACAGTGTGCCCTCCTTTTCAATATTGGCACATTTATGTATTTTTATTTCACTTTTAATGTTTATTATGTTCAGAAAATACAAGAAGCAAAATTCCCTAACTTTCGTTAAAAACGAATTTTTATTTCATCAGTTGAATGGACGGATACTCCAACCTGTAAACATCACAGTAGAAACTCATTTTTTTTTTTAAATATAGAATACTTATATAGTATTTCGACTGAGCCATACTTTTACATTTTTTTCATAGTCGATTAGTAGCATTGAAAGCGAGTCTAATTTTCAGTCTATGAATAGAAGACTTTATTCCATTTATCCATTATTACATTTATCCTTTACTACTTTCTAAGCAAAAACAAAACTGATATCTAATTGTCTTTTAGAATTAATATTTGATGCCGTCTTAATATCCCTATGTTTTCTCGCTTTGATAGTTTTGAAATGTGCCTTTGTTTGTTTCAAAAGTACTTTGTTATTTTTGTCATTTTACTTTAAGAAAGAGGTAACGTACCTGTTGCTTTTTCGTTCAATGACTAGAATCTAAACTAAAGGAAGTAAATCAAGTTTGTATTTCATATGTAGAAGGGCACTGTATGAGTGGCCTATAATATAAAAATGTAAACTGATTGAAAGTCAGGAGGCATCTCACGAGGATTACTACAGATTGTTAGGAATATTCTTCATTAGTACAGTTGATCAAACAGCATAAATGTTTACTTTAATTTTCATGAACAAAATATTATAAAAGCTTTATTTCTATTGTTAAACATTATAATTTTGTGAATATTACACGAAGTTCTTTAAAACCAATTATTATGATGTGAACGCCTTTTTCAAGCTGGCGAAACATGGTTCATAATTATATTTGTCACAAGATGTTAGTATTAACAAGTCTTACATTTGTAAACACTACATTATTTATCTAGTTCCTTAGGAATGTTTAGAATTAAAAGAGTGTATAATAATGGCATTCAAACATATTATATTTGCCATATAAGTCGCCAATGGCAAGTTTCGCTCCATCCAGAACACTTCAAGCTGGCTGGGATACAAAAAAATAACAACAACATAGTTATTACTTGGTAGAAACAATATTTATATAAACCGTTTGTTAATGCAACAATTGTTATGGTGTAAATATCTTTCACAAGCCAGCAAAGCATGGTTAAAATCACGCTTGTTTAACACTAATGTCTTATGACAAGTTTAGTTATAAACTTTAATATTAAATTTTAACATACGTTTTTTCAGTTGCTATTGTTAATTTTGAATACCACATACTTTACTGAATGATATGTTGTATAAATGTGATTTGCTGCGTGCAAAAACTTGCGTTTTTATTCATTCTGATATATTGATGGTTGCTATTTAATAAGATCATAAATATATATTCAGTGCCCAGGTGGAGAATCATTGAAGAAGGTCGTATGATTTGATACAATCAGAGTAAGTTATGAGAACAAGTCAAAGTAGGATGTTGACACACTATTATGAAATTTTACAGTTTAACTGACAAAAACTCCCTAGAACTGAGACAGTTACAACGAAAACTTAAAAAAATACATTAGAAAGTATCTTGTAATGACATTTTCATGATCTAAAAGTTATAACACAGAGAACTTGAATAATTATTACATTTCTGGAAAATATCATTTGAAGCATCACTGATAAACAGTTTTCTCAAATCTTCATAATATAAAACACTTGGCGATTTGCACCTATATAATACTGTACAACTTATCTTGAAGAAGGAAGAAATGGACCAAAGTATTCTATGTAGGTGTTGGCTTTTTGAAATCTGGTGACATGGATGAATTTTCGGGTCTGGCTTTTGTGACTGATTTACTGTCATATATTTATTTTAATATCGATGCTTGTTTAACTTAAACTTACATTTAGAAATGTATATAACGTATGCTTTACTCTGTATTACGAAATTCCCGCCTATTCACTAAAAGCTGTTGAAGATTCTCAAATGTATGGATTAACATTATATATGTTTATGTAAACACTAGTATATCGTCTATATTATTGTGCAAGTACAAATTTCAAGAAACTCTTTTCACATCTATAAACGTAACCAATGAGACACATTAAGAGGTGTACATTATTGATTTGCTATAGTTGGTATATTATAAACCTCGTTAGCTGTAACTGTGATTAATGTTTATTAATCGGGAACTTCAAATATTTGACCAGGAACATTTATAGATTTCGAACGTTACAAACCATTAACTTCAGTGGAGTCATATCGGATATTAGAATTTTTACGAAAACATTATCTAACTTCAGCGGTGAAAAACTCGGCATACGATCAGCGAAGGTCAGAGAACGCAGAGTTAGCTATCCCCCTGTTAAGTGAATTTTACCTACAGGAACTCAAAATTAACTCGCTCATCGTGAACCTTTGATAAGATATCAAGGAGGTTCCAGACCAAAAAGAAGATTCAATATTATTAGTAAGTTAATTTTTGTTTGTTTTGAAGTTAAGTGTAATGTAACACAATGGGCTATCTGTCCTCTGCGCACCATGAGTATTAAAATCTGAATTCTAGCACTGCAAGCCTGCAGACATAACGCTGTGCCAGTGTGGTGCTGTAATTTTGTAAAACTTTTGTACATAAATCATTATTTGTAATAACTGTTATTATAATTGGATTGTTTTTTGTATATTAAAATACATTTATACTGAAAAAACTGTGTGTATTAGTCTTGTTGGTAAGTATCATAAATTGGATATATGTCAACATTTAGTTAACTTCTGAATCTAAATTATCCTTTAGCTCAGTTTCGGGCTATTCGAAATTATATGTTACGTACTACTCTTTGTTGTTGATATTATTTTTCCACGTATTGACAGAATCTTGTCCTGATAAAAGTCGTTATGGGTTCAATTATGATGCAGGTTATCAGTTAAGTATGTTCGTTAAGCTGTTTTCAGATTCTTTTTAACGTTTTAAAGGTTGCTGCCCTACTTAACAGATTGGATACATCGAAAGTGGTCATTGTACGGTCCTGTCGCAATTGGAAGAACTATGAATTTTTATCATTTCACAACAAGCAAGCTTCATATCTCTATTTAAGTATTTGTTCTTAATTCTTTATATATTTTCGTGCAGGCGTTCTACATGTAGTTAATGACATATTTCAGAAAACGTTTTAAGCTTGTTTTTATCCCCTGGCTCAGACAAAGGTTACCTATCACAAGGAATGTTCTCTAAGGTTTATACTTGTTTGGCCTGTTTTCTGTGCTATGATGTTTTTACGTGATGTACTACTCATTTCGACGGTTGGTAATGGAGACATTTACAAGTTATTCTGAATTAGGGATTCTTCTTCTTTGGACATCTGTAATGGAAATCATCATTGTGAGATGCAATACCAGAACTTTGTTGTAGCTTAAAAGTGCTCTTATACTTAACTCTCTCGATACAGTAAAACTTGTAAATCATTATCGTAGAAGGGTATTTTTAAGATGAAAAAACGTATAGAATAACAGTGGGAAAAGGAACCCGCATATGATGTGAGAAAATGATCTTAAAGTTCTAGGAGAAAACACCAAGAGAAACCTTCTCCTGGCGTAAGAGTTTTATTCATTCTTGTTGTTCATCGTATTTCATCATTGACAACTGAAAAGCCTGCTGCTAAGCGAGCTCTCAGGTTACTTTTCACGTGGAGAAAAAAAAAAAAGGCCGTAAAAGATGGACCGTGCTTGAGACAATCAGTATAGACTCTCAAGAATTAGTGGTAGTCTCCATGGGACTCGCCCGGCATTGCCAGGTGGTTAGGGCGCTTGCGCGAAATTAAAAACAAACATTCTTTGGGATTCGTATGCATTTGATAACAATTCCATGGATAACGTTTTTCAAGCACCGGTTTGAGTTACCAGTGACTGAGATAAGAAGCAGTGGACAAAGTGACTCAACATACTCGGAAGGAGCAAGATGTTGTTAAGAATGGATCTTAATCTGTCTTAGAGAGAGATGATGCAACGTATGATGGCTTACTGATGAGTTTAAATGGTCCACTACTTGACAATGTATGGCCTTCGAACAAGGATATTTAATGATTGAGAAAAATCAACGTCAATAAACTGTGACGTAGATTGTTTGTTTGTTTTGAATTTCGCACAAAGCTACTCGATGGCTATCTGTGCTGGCCGTCCCTAATTTAGTAGTGTAAGACTAGAGGGAAGGCAGCTAGTCATCACCACCCACCGCCAACTCTTGGGCTACTCTTTTACCAATGAATAGTGGGATTGCTCGTAACATTATAACGCCCCCACGGCTGAAAGGGCGAGCATGTTTGGCGCTACGGGGATGTGAACCCGCGACCCTCAGATTACGAGTCGCACGCCTTAACACGCTTGGCCATGCCGGGCCCTGTGACGTAGATTCATTCCTGTGAATAATCGAACATTCCATACTCGGGATTGGCAAAAATCTAACCTCATGATGAATTAGAGTTTTTGTATGCTTCAAAACAACAAATTCGTTATTATTTAAACCTCGAAATCAGGAATGAATTAATAAAAATGTTCTAAAAAATTAGGTTGTTAAATAAATAAATGTATCAGATACATTACATAATACTAAATCATACACTTGATATTAAACTCATTCTTTATATATGCAGTTTAATACTAGCTATATAAAAATTCCATAGATGGTATAATACGGCCTGGCATGGCCAAGCGCGTAAGGCGTGCGACTCGTAATCCGAGGGTCGCGAGTGCGCGCCCGCGTCGCGCCAAACATGCTCGCCCTTTCAGCCGTGGGGGCGTTATAATGTGACGGTCAATCCCACTATTCGTTAGTAAAAGAGTAGCCCAAGAGTTGGCGGTGGGTGGTGATGACTAGCTGCCTTCCCTCTAGTCTTACACTGCTAAATTAGGGACGGCTCGGTGCAGTGGGTTAACAACCGACTCACTTAAATAATTGTTGAAGAATCCGCAAGCGATTGCGGCCCTACGTTCCTAGATGGAATCTAGTGGTGATAACTATGTGGTATAATATTTTACACTACATCAGTAGTTAAGTTCACTTATTAGTAATTAATTTGACGTTTATATTTATAATCCCTTTAATTACCTTCATGGGTCTTATTACTAGTACTAAACTTTCTCGAATTTTATCAACTTTACTTTTTGGTTATTGTTGAGGGTTTAATACTTTCTTTTACCTCACCCCCTCACCTAGTGGCACATCGGTATGTCTGCGGACTTATAACGTTAGAGGAGTTTAGACATTATTCGTGGGCAGAGCAAACCTCCCTCCCCAATTCATGTATTTTGTGAAGTAGACCGCACAGAAACAACGAGGTTTCTTTTTTTAAAGCACATTGCTACACAAACGGCTGTCTGTACTTTTCTCTTTGCGAGTATCAAAATTCTAATTGTAAGTGTAAGGGTAGAGATGTTGTGTCAGGCCTCAATGTTTGATATATTGGAATTCCTTTTAATCGCAATACGTTGTCATAGAAAATCGTTTAAAGTTTTGTTTATAAACGTTGATTTTGAAATTAAATAGTATAATTAACATGACATCTAAGGTAAAACTTGTACCTAAACAACTAATGTTTCCTCGACATAATAAAACGAACTTTATTTTCTCCCCTTTAATATCAGTATCACTACCAATATTGGTTTGAATGTTTGATATATCTAATTTTATTATTCCTATTACACTTTTAATATACAAATAATTTTGCATTATTAGCTCAGTATATGAATTTAGATCCATACGAAGCTGATCGAACTTTGTTGGGTTGGTAGCGGATTAGGTTGTTAACAACGAATGTACCTAACTGATCATTTTATTCCTTATAACTAATAAGAGTAAACTTATACTTATTACGTTGTTGCATTTTATTTTTGATCAGTGTACAGTAATCACTACGAGATCTTTCTTGAAGACCTGAAGACATACTGAAGAATGATAAACTCATAGTAATCAGAAGGTAATACAGAGATATGCAGTGTAGGTTGTTGTATTTATACAAAATGGTAATCAAGTCAGAGTTAGAGGCTAAGCACTTTTTATTTCACAAACTGAATTATTAGACTTGTTAGCTTTTGTAACATTTTCCCAATGTCTAAAACGTAGGAGTATTGTGCTGAATAACGATGCTTTTTATTTCAGTTTATATCAATTTTTTTCTTTTTTAAGGACAAACTGAAAAATAACTAAAGTAAATATTTTTAAAAATAATTTTTGAAAACGATAACTCACTTTTATATTAAAACTTAAGTCACCAAAGAAAGCTGCGTTTTTGTTTCACTTCGAAAATTCGAGCTACGATTTTTGCATAACATAAAAAAAAGCCCATTCTTTACGATAAAAATTTTCATGACGAATGGGATCTTGAAGAGGTTTCCACTTCCCGTTGTCTGTTAAATCAGCCATAACAGTCTTGAAGGTTTCCTTAGCACTTTCTTCAGGTAGATCTGTAATCCAACAAATTAATCCTCCTAGCAAGAAAATGTTGGTTATCATTGTTTTAACACTATATCTCAAGCTAGTATAGGGCAAATAATAAACAATTTGAAGAACTTTTGTTAACCAGCTAAGAAGTAATAGCAGTTACGGTAGGGGCTTAAAGTATTGAAACACTAGTAAATATATAGAGAAAACGATTTTACAGTTACAGTTTGAATAGAATGTTGTTTTAGACTGTGTTAGTACACCTCGTAATTACTAAATATTTTATTTAAATATATCAGTTATTAATTTCATTCAATAAATGTAAGATATATTTTTGCTACTTAAAAAGTAAAAGAAATTTGTATTTTTAGTATAAAATGTGTATAAGACCATACACGTGTATGTAATACAATTTAATATATGAAATGATAAAAATAACATATACAAGAAATTTACTAACTTTATAATAAAAAGTCTTATTACGTATCAAAGTATCCTACTTGTCAAGCCACAAATATCAGACCGTGCAAAATTGCTGTCATGTGTATTTGTATATATAGTAATAATAATAAAAATATTCACTTTCACATAAAGTGGAGGGAAACGTTTAAATAAATCAGGATTCTATCATGATTACATGTTTTTCACTTCTGATGATGTGAAACGAAGGCTACTCAGACATGTAGTCTAACATTGGCCTACAACCAAGTAAAATTATTTTGAAATTTAAACATGTAACAGTCTGAAGTAACTCGATGCCATAACTGGGATTGAAAAACAAGATATTTACGTTGACAACAACAGAAGTCTAAAGTGTGACTTACACACTGTTGAAATCCAAAGTTGATAAGTTCCCATACACAGTAAACAAACAAGATTAATAAGTATTTCAATAAAGGAAGACATCAAAATAAGAGAGCCATTTAACAAAAAACAAACAAATTATATTACATATTTAAATTATAAAATTCCTAAGAACATCGAGCAAAAATTTAAAAAATATTACGCTTTAACCATATCTCATGAACTAATTTGTTAAATAGCAGCTCCGTGCAGGGTTTTTATTAATTGCTTAGATTACGAGATTACATATAATGTGTTCATAAGTTACATACTCTTGTGCATTATATCTGTAGGTAATTTACATATTTTTATGCAAAATTAGTGATATCTGTAGGTCACCACTAGGAGAACCTAATGTAAGTCTCAAAGTACAAATTATCAGCTAGATGATAGGTTAGCATTTTAGCATAACTAAAATTCAATCATAAACTAAACGATAGAAGGAGTCATAAATAAAGATAAACAAAACAGTAATCAGAAAAAGAACAGATAATTCATTTCACAAATGTTGATTATATTTTTAATTTTATAATTTAAATAAGTGTCAATTTAATTTGCATATTTTTCATATGTTAAGATGTCTTACTTCTATAGTCTATAACAATTACATTTTATGTTAATGCTTTCTAGTTGCATGTTTCTCATGTAGACATTAGAATTACGTGAGCGTTTATCAAATTATTATAACATTTAAAAAAGTTGATAAATATTATATAAAGGATAATGATAAATCATGTCATTAGATTAGGTTTGTGTAAAAGAGAATTAACACGTACCTTGTTTTACCATCTTAATAATATCATAGAAAGCAGTGTATGGAATATGTCCTCGTCCAATTGCTCCAGCCGATATAACTACGTCATAAGTACCTGTAAGGGTTGTAATTTATCAGTATATATCGAAAGAACGTGAACAAGTGTATGTGTGGTTGGTGTCTTCTTAATAAACATAACATTAACATATTGTTTGTTATCAAGGAGGAATATGTGATATGTATTACTAGAAGTGTTAACAAACATCCTGTTAATTAGTTTTTAGTTTAATTTCTACATTTGTACTTTGTAAAGACAAGTGCCAAATTCCTAACTTTGATCCGTACATAATTTTTACACTGTTAAAGTTTGCTCAATACACGTGAAACCACGACATTCTCATATTTAAACAATTGTTGATAAGTGATTATTTGGTGGTGTTTAAAACGTACGATATTTAGAGGTTTATATATCTGTATAATTCGGTTCTTTTAGTTAAAATTCAACAGCTATTTTAGTTTTCATATCCTGTTTCAGGTTCACTTTCGTTACTTGGTACTGTTAAGCTAAAAAGTTCCTTAATTGCCTTCAGTTTTATGACTCTTACAAACCAGATTCTATTTTCGTAAGTTCTTTGAAACTGATGTAACCTCACCTCTTCCTTCGAGCTAGAATCTGAGATAAATGTAAATTAATAATTAAAGCTATCGACCACAGTAAGCATATAAAGACAAAACTTTGCCATGCGCTCGGATGAACTGAAATCTACAATTAAAGATTTGGTCTAAAAAGTCGAAATGATCATAAACAATGTCACTTTAGTATCATTATGTTTTGGATTTTAATGATACTTCTTATTTTTTACAAATATTTGATTTTCTGCGGTTTCTAGTACTTGCATGCTGGATTAATATACTGTTGAATATTAACTTTGACTTGAGTGGATGAACACTTTGATGATACTTAAATGTTTAAATTATAAAAATGAAATGAAATCACCACTTTCAAACACAAGAAAATGAATACCATCTTCGTTACTTTTTCATATATTGTGTAGTTATATGAATCGACAAGTTTGACTTTGGTTTATTTTCCAAGGATGTCTAGGTTTTTCCTTTTATCATAATTCTTACAATATTCACTATTATTATTGACTTGGTAGTTTTGCAAATATATTCTTATCATCCTTGAATCACGACTTGTGAAGTCAACATTTTCTAAATTCACCTGACTTTTTGCTTAGGTTCATTCGTGTTTTTACTGATTCACACTACTTTAACATAATTAAACTCAGCAGTTTCCCGCTATTTTTTTCAAATAACTTCTACGCATTTTATTTTAACAAATTATATCACGACAAAACATACCATCTTTGATTGGTGGCTCGTCACCACACCCTAGGTAGAACTCAAAAAAATTTCTGTAGACATTTTTCCTTCGTGCGACTTCTAACATCTCTGGTGTTCCATCTAGAGCATCGATATACTTGTAACCCATTGCATTCAACTGTAATACAATAAAATGAAAATCAATAGATCGCACATAACTAAATTAATACGAACATTTGTGTTATTAAGTGACTATAAACGTGGGTATGGTATATTTAAACAGGTTTACAACATTATGTTTCTCATTTTTTTATGTATTATCGTGCAATACTTTATCATCGATATTATTTATTAATAACTGCCATAAGTTTACATCTACAGGTAATATGTTCTCATTTTCGTTTATTCAAATATATTATATTTTCTCTTAAATCGGCACAGCGAAGCAATAGCCTTCCGACTTTTATATCAGCCAGCCTGCATTTAATTAAGTTTCCTTTGTTAATAACACATTTTATATTAATTTAAAGTTCATGAATTGTCTTGCCTTTTTTATTCCACTAATTACAACATCATACACTTCATATTCTACTTGCTAGTTCCTCGAATCTCAGGCTATTTCTAAGATAAAGCAACCACGCTAGGTTTATCTAAAAATTATTAATCGCAAAGCGAATAGAAGTGTTGACTATCGTGGTATTTAATCTGCGCCAATGAAAAATGGATTTTTATATTATAAAGCAACGAGTTCACATACGTATTATTCGTTTCTGACGTTTATCTACAAAACGGAGAATGCTTTGGATGTGAATGTGCTTTCCTGACAATGAAATGTGGAAGGAAGATATTATCATGAGGTAGGACTATTCAGCTTTGTCGTATTTGGACTTAATGAAGAATGGGGCTCTGATTTGTACAGATAGATTACTAAAGAAAAAATTTACACGTATTTTAACATGATAAAACAATGTATCACACTGCATGTTACGATCATAAGTAACAATTATCCAGAATACGCTTGACTCTCCATGATCTCAGTCACACAGAACTATTATGAGATGTTTATTAATTCTACCATAGGAACAGAACGAAAACTGTCATAACACTTCAAACTGCTTTGCAAAAGTATCGACGACGATTCACTAACTAAACTATGATTCTTGCTATAAGAAGGCCTAGAATTCAATTTGGACTGCAGATGGAAAACAAATGACAACACTTACTTTTTAAGATGTAATTTTTAGATTTTTTGGTCATTTAGCTTAAATAATTAAATTTTCATTAAGACTTATTATGATTTCTGTACAGTTTTATTTCCTATTAAAAACTTCATATACATATACTTTTTAAATGTCCGTTTATTATAATTATATAATGTTCATATCAGGATGAATTGTATAATGTGTGGCTAAATATTGAAAGGGATGACTTTCAAAGTGTAACAGTCTAACTGCGTTTTAATTAAGATGTTCTGTCTCTGAATTCACCATGACAATCAAAGTGATCACTTGAGTGATGTCGAGAAAACCCACTTTTAGAGAAAAATATATACGTAAAAACGGCTCGGTGAACCTGACGATGACCGAAGAAGGTCGAAACGTTGTTCGCTCCTCTACGTAAAAAATTTCTCAATCCAAAAGAGCCATTTTTACATATATATATATATAAAGTGATCACTTATTCTATCCTAATGCGTGAGCTCGAAACGACCAGGTGATTAAGGCGCTTGACTCGTAATCTGAGGGTCGTGTCACACCAAACATGCTCGTCCTTTCACCTCTGGGGGCTTTATAATGTTGCGGTCAGTTCCACAATTCGTTGATA
This sequence comes from Tachypleus tridentatus, assembly GCF_004210375.1. Lineage (NCBI taxonomy): Eukaryota > Metazoa > Arthropoda > Merostomata > Xiphosura > Limulidae > Tachypleus > Tachypleus tridentatus. The sequence continues at coordinate 237,589,979 of NC_134837.1, read as the reverse complement.
AAAGAGTAGCCCAAGAGTTGGCGGTGGGTGGTGATGACTAGCTGCCTTCCCTTTAGTCTTACACTGCTAAATTAGGAACGGCTAGCGCAGATAACCCTCGTGTAGCTTTGCGCGAAATTTAAAAACAAAAACAAACAAACTAGTTATAATTCTTGTCTTGGGCATTTTTACGTCTAAATAAATGGTTTAAAACTGCGGGTTTTAACAAAAGACAGTTATTAAAACTTCAGCATCAATTAAAGTTCATGTAAAATGGTCTGTGTCATAAATAAGAAGTGTCATCTTGAACACTTGTTAAAAGAATTATAATAATAAAAAAAACACTGAAGTTTGAAGTTTTTTTAAACGACTCTAATATAAAAAAGAATGCGAAGTAAAGAAACATTGCTGTAAACTAAGGAAAAATACACAATTATACCAACACGGAATTTGATGTATAGTATAGAAAAGAAGTGGCATAGACACAAAAATGGATGTGAAGTGGGTGTGGAAATACACAACTTCATAACTACAAATACACCATACAATATTTTCGCTCCAGTAGAAATAAGTGGCATTAGAATTATTTATATGTTGGTCCTCTCTTGTAGGCGAATTCCACATCAACCTTAAAGACCTTTCTCCTGTTGTTAATGAACGGATATGATACAGATTATTCCTCGAAAGTACCCATAAAAGTAACAAATGGTCTTCAAACATTGCTAATGAAAATGGCACATTTAATTGTAACATCATTCACGGTGTATGAACATAGTTGTAAAAAAAAAAATTGAGTGCATCGTTATTACATAAATATAAATATAGATCCAAAAACTTTTATTATAAAAACGTCTGTTCTTCGGTATTAATGGGTGTACATTCCTTTCTAATTTTTGGAGACAAATCATCAAATATTCTATAAGCTAGTGAATTTAAGAAAACTTGTTACAAGTATCTGAACTGAATATTACATTTTACTGCAGTATTTATTCTCTTCGTTAAAAACAATATGGAACTAAAAACTTCATAATTAAACATTTCAAGATGGTAGCTAATTATTTTACCTTTTCTCCGAGAGCTCCGGTTCCAGCTGCTATATCTATGATTTCGACATTTCTTGGTATATTCAGGTTTGCAAATGATTTCACAAATAATTTGGGTCCGTTGTAATCAACTTCTTTCACGTCCTATAAAATTATAAACGATAACAATTGAAACATCAAAATAGAGAGAAAAACACACGATTTGGTAGACAGTTTTAAGGCTTCCCATTCATGTTCCTTATATTAATGTTTCTTCCTTGCTTATCTGTGATGATAATGATGCTACTAATATTGGAAAGATATAATATTTATTAAATATAAAGACGACAAAATGTTTTCTTAAATATTTGAGGAGAATTACAATGAATAATTTAGCAACTGTCTTACCCAAAATACCCGGAGTCACATGTAAGGGTGCATTTTTTTCCTTTAATCAAAGTGTTTTTCTTTAGTTTTCTTTACGGAAAAATCGAGCACATATAGCAAAAAAACACTTTCTCTATTTTAAACAAGTCAACGTAATCATACTCTAAAACCCGGCTATTTTACGATTTAATCTGACATCATACAAATTACTTTTTCAGTTTATTACAGTTTATTAACAAATTACAGTTTTTTTTTCAAACTATATTAAACTGAATAAAATGTTCATTTATGCGCATTTTAGGATATGATACATTAAATGTGGTTTCATATTTACATTTGTTTGCTCTTGGACTCAAAGATACTCTGTGTTGTAACCATTATGAGTATCAAAACTCGAGTATTCGTGTTATAAGTCTTCAGTCTTACTGGTGAGATTACGGGGGCATATGTTAAACGTAATTAATTTTTGTTTTGTGGGGACAACTGTGAAAATAATATATATTGAAATCTCATAATGAAAATAAAAATTGTTATTAAATGACTCAAAAACCCTACAAATATTGTGAAGAAATACAGTTAGCAGACTAAAGCTGTCCTGATTGGCCTTGAATAGGCGAAACTGGAATCCACAACTGAGGGTACTTCGAACCAAAATACGTAGTAGGCCTCTACATCACAGATTTATTTTGAATGTTACCTTTTTTAAGAGGAAAAATAAATCTGTAATATACTTGCCCGTTCAGGAGTATTGCAAGAAAATGACTGTTTTAGTTACTGCTAGATATATTTATTTATAGAGAATTTAAAGTATTATTTTGTTACCTCTGAAATATATACACGTTTCCCTAAATTAATTATTTTCTTTTTATTTCATGGCCAAGCGCGTAAGGCGTGCGACTCGTAATCCGAGGGTCGCGGGTTCGCGCCCGCGTCGCGCCAAACATGTTCGCCCTCCCAGCCGTGGGGGCATTATAATATGACGGTCAATCCCACTATTCGTTGGTAAAAGAGTAGCCCAAAAGTTGGCGGTGGGTGGTGATGACAAGCTGCCTTCACTCTAGTCATACACTAATAAATTAGGGACGGCTAGCACAGATAGCTCTCGAGTAGCTTTGTGCGAAATTCCAAAACAAATTTTCTTTTTATTTTAAAATATTGACATGACATACTGTGCGTTTCTAGATGTGGTAGTTATTATTTACTAAGTTAGATGTCTCTGGTGATTTTACGTGATAATATAATCACTTACAGAAAGAGCAGTGTCATGTATTCAATAGACTGACTTGCATTCAGGAAGTATTACTGAATACATGGATACAAGTCTCGTATTTTTTTATATTTTAGTTTATATATCATTAGTATGATCTAATCACCTTATTATCTCACGCACTCACACCTGTGAATGTTTGTCTTACTAAATCTAAAGTGTTTCATTTAAATGTCGAGATCGTATGAAGCTTTGTTCAGTTCAGTTTCTAATTCAACAGTTGCTGTCTAATATTGCCTTAGTTAATCAACATTTTTTGATTCACCAAAGTGTAGTAAATAATTTTACACTGTAGTATCCCTGGAATGCTTCCTTTTTGGCCTTCTGAATGATGGAAAAAGTGCTGTATGTAATTACTCATATTACTCAACAGATGTTCAGATAGCTAAAGTTCTCAGACTTAACCTACTTCATTTCTTCTGCTTTTATACTACAGCCTTGTTGAAGAAACCTGTTCTAAACTTGTAGTGCGTTCTATTAATGATAACGTTTGTGTAATCTGTATCTACAATATGTCTACCTGTTGATGAAACGTGATCTAAACTTGTAGTGCGTTCTATTAATGATAACGTTTGTGTAACCTGTATCTACAATATGTCTACCTGTTGATGAAACGTGATCTAAACTTGTAGTGCGTTCTATTAATGATAACGTTTGTGTAACCTGTATCTACAATATGTCTACCTGTTGATGAAACGTGATCTAACAATTTGACAGTAGAAAAGGACGGTTGCAGGAATGTTGTGGCACAATAGGTGTTAGAAGACTATATGTCCGATACAAAAAACAACAAAAACTATAAAATGTTAACCCTAGAAAACATTTACATCCTATACATTAGAATTTATTATGACTTAACTAAATGTGTTACCAGTACTATTTATTCAATGATCATTAAAAGTAACTGAAAATATAAAACGTTTATGGTTATATTTTAACATTTTAGAAATTATAAATTGGTTTGAAAATTTATGTTATTTTAAAACACACACACACGAGATATCAGCACAAAAGAGTGGTAGCACTGAGAAAATTGTTCAACTTAGGTTTTATATTGTCAAATAACTTGTAACAGTGCAGGTGAAATTGAATTTGTTATACCTACCATAGAGCTGGCGAAGTTGGATTTGTCATACCTGAGTTACAGCACATGAAGCTGGATTTGTTATACCTACCTTGGAGGAAGTAAAGTCAAATTTGTTATACTTAATTTTGAGCAGATGGAGTTGAATTTGTAATACTTAACTAATAGTTAGCGAAGCTGGATTTGTTATACTAAACACAGAGCAGGTGAAGCTAGATTCATTACATCAACATTAGAATATAAAGCTGGATTTGTTATACCAAACACAGAGCAGGTGGAGCTAGATTCATTACATCAACATTAGAATATAAAGCTGGATTTGTTATACCAAACACAGAGCAGGTGGAGCTAGATTCATTACATCTACATTAGAATATAAAGCTGGATTTGTTATACCTGCCATAGAGGATGTGAAATTGAATTTGTTATGCTCATCTTAGAGCCAGTGAAGCTAGTCTTGTTATATCTACAGTAGTTAGTTGAAGCTAGATTTTTTATACTTACCTTGTAGCAGATAAAATGAGATATGTTATACCTACCTCGTCATAGTTGGAAGCCCAGTTTGCGTAGAACTTTTTAACTTCTTCGGGTGGTTTTTCTCTTAGGCATTCTTTCATAAACGCGTCTACACTTTCATATCCTAGAGCTTTAGAAGTATTGGACATCTTTCTTCTTTAGATTCTAGTGTATTAGAAGAATTTATGACTTATTACTATCTAAAAGTCAAGATTAATATCTGTAATTTATTTAGAATATATTAGTTATAGCCAGATTTACTTACGTCTGACCGCCTGTAGTTTGTAAAAACTACCGACAGAAACAGTCAGGATGAATACAAATCAGTTTAGACGAATTTTCAACATATGAACACCAAGCTAAGATTAGTATTATCTGTTATAACATTTCTTATGTATATATTTCAGTTAATAAGATTTAATATTTCAATCAATGAACAGTAAAATAATTTTGAACTCTCCCATTTTTATGATATTTATTAATTACTTAAACACTTACGTCTGTATTCATAACTGTAGACGTTTTTAGAAAATTAATTCAATTTGCTTTGTATTTTCGCTATTCCAAAAATACGCGTAAAAAAGTAAGTACAACATTATGAAACAAATATGTACATCGTACAAAAGACTGTCAAACTAGTGTTAATGATATGAATATTCTATATATCATTATTATTACTTTATTTGTAGTTAAAACGTATGATCTTGATAGTACCACGTGATGGGCTGGTGAAACAGTAATATTAATACCTATATTATGTTCTTGGGCATATGTCTTCTCGAGTACATTACGTCTCGCGGAAAATGCGTTGTAATTTTTTATTTTGTTTAAATATAACTATTGATTTTTAAATAAAAATATACTGTGACAAACATGACGCATGGATCCTAATATCAATATTATGTTTTGTAATGCACGTATTTTATGTTCGACGTGTTTCACCATAAAATATTTCATGAAACTTTTCACATTGTTCAATTTTATTTACGATTCCTGTTTGAAAGTTTTCAAATTCCCAATTTTTATTTATCTTATTTCATAATTAACATAAGAGATTATTGTAACTGTAATGAATTAGAAAATACATTCTTTCTTATTATAACTGATAATAATAAATACATGATTATAATGCGTGTTATTTTGTCAGTGTCAAGTTATTGCTTCAACATCCGAAATACAATTTAATATTTACGGCTTTCCTCTAAAGTATTAGCGCCCTCACGTCACGAACCTTGGATCCTTTAATCTGAACACTAAGTATTAGCCTACATATGAACAAAAATTTGTTAAACCAAATAATAAATTAGATATTTACATATCAAGCTCGTTGCCAATTTATGATGCAGTAATTTCTTCTTTCCTTGTTGGCCTGGCATGGCCAGGTGGTTAAGGCACTCGACTCGTAACCCGCGGGTTTGAATCTCATGATGACTAGCTGCCTTCCCTCTAGTCTTACACTGCTGAATTAGTGACGGCTAGCGCAGATAGCCCTCCTGTAGCTCTGCGCAAAATTCAAAACAAACCAAACAAAATATTTTCTTGTAAAAACAGATATCAATTTCGATTGGAACTGAAATAACAAACATAACAACTTCGTAATCATGAATAACGGTGAATAAAGTTCATTAGACTTTCGGCTGTACTACAGTTCTTGATGTTTTTGTTTGCTTTCTCCTTAAGCTCAAAGCTGCACAATGGACTATCTTTGTTCTGCTAACCAGGCTCTTATGAGAACGTAAAATCTAGGATACTAGCGTTTTATTCGTACAAACTTATCGCTGTGCCACTGGGAATGTGCGAGATTCTTCAATGTTACCATTCTTTATTCCATCATTTTACTTTCAGCTTTAACTTAACAGAAATGTCATTGTAATTACACCAAGGTAATAGTATATAACCTAACAACAAGAACTAGGTTTATATTTAAAAACGACTGCTATGAATAGCACTACGTAGAGGAGCAACTACTTTCTTCGGTCCTCGTCAGGTTTTATAGCACAATGATAGATCTATCACTGTTCCCCCAGAAAAACGTTGTTGTTTTGTTTTAAATATAATGTAATAGTATAATATTCCTGAAAAAAAATTATGACAGTCATAATATATATTCACTTACGTGCTGTCTAGCTTTCAGCTTGAACCTTCTGAATTTTGAACTTTATCCTTTTGGTATTTTGAACTTCTGATTGTAAGGAAGATAGATCTGTTTTTATACAGAACTTTGTGCCACCTTTGACCAAAAGGGCGCGCTGAAAGGAGAAAAATAAGCCCCCTAGCAGCAAGAAAAAATTCCAGAAATTTATTTTCTCCTGACAACAGTTCTTAATAAATGTTTAGTTATATTTTAAGATTCATAAATTTAATTTCCAGCTACCTGGTCATCCCATAAGTAATGTGCGAAAATTTAATACAGAAAGTGGATCATCATTTCTGTCTTTGTAGAAAGATTTAATGACTAAAATATATAGTAGGACGTGTATAAAAATGTTCAGACAAATAAATGAAACTAACCAAAATTCGCTGTTTCAGATTATTAATCAAATAAGCCCTTATGAAGATGAATGTGACCGAGGAGCACATTAGGCATAAAAAGCTTTATGAGTTTAAAAAAGGGAATAGTACAGAAGAAACTACATGAAACATTCAAGGTGTTTATGGTGCGTAGTTTCTCAATGAAAGAAAATGTCGAAGGTGGTTTGAAAAGCTCAGTGACTACAGCTTAAGTGATGTGCCACGTTCAGGTGGTCCTGTTGAGTTTAATGATGACTTGCTGCTGGCTGCGCTTGATGAAGATTGTGCTGTATCGGTTAAAGAACTAGCAGAGAAACTTAATTCAACCCATTCAACAGCTTGGAAAGATGTCAAAACTTCGAAAATGGGTCCACCATGATCTAACAGAAGCCAGCTAGTCTTAGAGCAAGAGTAGGCATTTACACTTCTCTGCATTCTCGTGAAAGTAACTCACCTTTTTAGGACAGATTAGTAACTGGAGATGAAAACAGATATATTATAAAAATGTTAAGCTCCGAAGGCAATATCTCAGTGCAAGTAAACTGGCTAAAGCATAGTCCAAAATAGACCTCCACCCTCAGAAAGTCTTGTTAAGAGTTTGGTGGGATATTGTTGATGTGATTTACTTTGAGGTACTGCCACTCATTGCAACGATTACACCAGACTTCTATTGTCAACCGTTAGAGCGCTTGAATGTTTCACTGAAAGAAAAGAGGCTTGTTTTAATCAATCGTAAGGATGTTGTGTTACACCAGGATAACGCACGGCCCCATACAGCAAGGATCACATTTGTAAAGATTGAAGATCTAGACTGGGAAAAACTTCCACATCCTCGTTATTCTCCAGACCTTCACCATCTGATTATCGTCTATTCCGAAGTTTGCAGAACTATCTTGATGGAAAAGAACTTGGAACACACGAATATGTCAAAACTACCCTCTCTACATTCTTTTCCTCCAAACCTCAAGAATTTTATAGAAGTGGCATTCAGAAGCTTGTGAATCGTTGGCAGGAAGTAATTAATAATAATTGAACATACATTATTGATTAAATAACATTAAAAGCGTTTGAAATTCTTTCTCTTTTTCTGAACCTAAAATCGGACATTATTTAATGGATGACCTGATATTTAAGCCAAATTCTTATACCACTGCTATAAAAATATAGTTTCCAGCTCAGCCAGTGAGAAGTAAATCGTTCCCATTAAAAAACAACAACACACTATTGTTCGAGATTTATTTATTATAATAGAATTTGGTTTACTTTAAAACAAACTTGTGTTTAAAATATTGCTCGTTAATTACCGTAATTTTCTGAGCTGGAGAAGATAAGTTTCCGTTTATATGGTATAATTTTAAATATAAGAAATTATGGGTTTCATTACTTGTGTGTGCTCTTTTTCACACGGAAGACTAGCGAATAGGAGTTTGTTTTTGAACATCGCGCAAAGCCACACGAGGGTTATCTGCGATAGCCGTTCCTAATTTAGCAGTGTAAGACTAGAGAAAATATAGCTAGTCATCACCTCCCACCGCCAACTCTTGGGCCACTCGTTTACCAACGAATAGTGAGATTGAACGTCCCCACGGTTGAAAGGGCGACCATGTTTGGTGCGACGGGGATTCGAACCCGCGCCTTTCAGATTACGAGTAGAACGCCTTAAACCATCTGGTCATGCCGGGCTCTCAATAAAGTGTACTTAACACCGAAGATTTGTTGTTGTTGCCAACGAGAATGAATAATCCTCTACTGGTGCGTAAGGCTCTTGGCTGAAATGAAATCGCGTCTTTAAAAAAGAAAAATGACTATTAGAAGCAACCAGTATATGTTTAATAATATCTGTTTGTTTGCTTAACTAATATTTTAGTAAAATCCTTGAAATAATTGGTGTATTATCTGCTCATTGTGTACACGTATTACGGATAACAACTTGCTCCTCTGTACTCAGGCTAGTTTTTAGCCTCACCTTTCAAATCTGGATCAGCTCCTAACACTTTCTAACATAATTACAAATTGTGTTAATTCATATAAACTTTCGTGTGTGTAGCTGTTTGATTTTGTCTGACTCTGTTTGGTACTATTGCCTAATCTATAACTTTTCCAGGTGGCACTTCCAGTTTGACTGTGTGGGTATTTGGGTATTGATGTTGTTAAATACCCAGGAGGGTCAGGTACATTTGATCTCTTCCTCCCTCCCGAACGATTATAGCGTCTGTCTTTAGGGTTTTTTTTTTGGTTTTTTTTTAAAGCTTTGGGCCAGAGTAAAAGTATAACATCATACTCAGGTCCATTTCAGGGCTCAGTCCATGCATGGACGAACAAGAAGTTTTTTTGTTTTTTTTCTTCATTTAATTTTTTTCCATATATATATTTTTTTGTATTTTCATATATATATATATATTTTTTTTGTATTATTCTCCTTTTCCTCAAATGAGAGAATGCTACTACTAGTTGTAGTAACACACACACACACACACACAAAGTAATAACAATTATTCTTATTCAATACTTGAATAATAATTCAAAAAGAGATAAAAAAATGATTAAAAAATAAAATAATAATTATAAAAATAAAAAGAAACAAGGACTAAGTGTCTAGTGCATAGTGGCCAGCTTGTGTTACATTTCTTAAATATATGTTAAAGGGGAGAGGTATTTAGGACCATTTACATCATGTACGTGATATCTGTCGAGATCACACATTACGTCATTTTTATGCCAATTCTTATTGAAATATTTTAGAGAATTATGCAAGAGTCTTTCAGCTATTGTATCTATGTTTGCATACTTGTGCATGAATGTGGTTGAGGTGCTACGTGGTACTTTATATGCTGAAGTTAGTACAGAATTTTGTATACGTTGAAGTTTCTGTACATGTGTGGGTGCTATGTTAATCCAGGCAGGTGATGCATATTCTATTGTTGGTCTAATGTACGTTTTGTAGATTTTAAGTATGTTGTCTGGTGATGTTCCTTGGATTTTACCTGAAAGACTTCTTGCATAGTTTGCTCTTTTCCAGATTCGTATCAGTATATTTTTAATATGTGGTAGCCACGTTAATTTTGAGTCATAGGTTAGACCTAGAAATTTAGCAGAAGTAGCAGTCAGTAAAGTGATCCATTCATATAGAGTTTTGGTGGATCTTTTTCAGCTTATTCAGTCTGCTGAATACTATGACTTGGGTTTTGGAATATTAATTTTGATTCTGTATTTCTGGCAGTATTCTTCGATGTTATTTAGGACTGGTTGTAGGTTCGTTGCTGCTATTGACGGAGTGGGGCACTTTTCCAGACTGCTACATCGTCAGCGAACTGTGATGCATAACCTAAATTTAGGTCCGACAGAGGCATATTACTCACGTACATGATAAATAATATAGGGCTAACAACCCCTCTCTGCGGGACTCCTGCTTCGGGTGAAAAGGACCCTGAGTGGGCCCCATTTACATTTACTTTACACATTCTGTTTTCCAGGAAGTTGGACAGCCAGCGAATAGTTTCCTGGGGTAATGCCATTCCAAGCAATCTATGTCGTAAGCCGTTATGCCACACTGTGTCAAATGCTTTCTCAATGTCGAGAAAGCAAGCTACAGTGCATTCGTTTTTGTTGAAGCTGTCGGTAATTGATTCTGTAAGTCGAATCAGGTGGTCTGTAGTTTGGCGGTTTTTTCGAAATCCGTTTTGAATTTCTGGTAATTTTGAATTTTATTCTAAGTAAACTGACAGACGATTACTAATTATCCTCTCTAATACTTTGCCAATACAACTGGTTAAGCTAATCGGGCGGTAGTTGTTTGGTTTATTCGCTGGCTTTCCTTCTTTCTGGAACATTAATATTATTGCTTCCTTCCAAGAAACGGGGATATATCCAGCTGATAGTGAGAGATTAAATAACGCTGTCAGGTGTTAATATAATCTCTGAGTGCCTTGTTTTAGGAGGATAGCTTGAATACCATCTTTTCCAGGGGCTTTGTTTTTTGTGTTGTTAATAGCAGTTACGACTTCTGTTACAGTGATATGTTTTACCAGTTCATGAGTGCTCCAGTCTTTTGTTTTTTCTTGGTGTGTAATAGTGTTGACTGGAAATTTAGGTGTAAAATGCTTCTGTTTTGATCAATATAGTTTGTGACTGTATTATAAAAGTATCTGTTCATGCCTGGTTCATGATGTGTTTTGAACGTGTTTTCTAGGTGTTTTTTTAAATATCTCGGCTTTTTCTGTGTTAGTGTATGCTGTTTCTCCATCCAGTTCCAGTGGTGGATATACTGTGTTTGTTGTTCCTGTGTTTGTAAATCTTTTCAAATGTGTCCAGAATTGTTTAGGATCAGTTTTGTGATTTAGATCGGAACAGAAGGTGTCCCAGTTTTCTTGTTTCTGTTGTTTGATTAAGTTTCGTATTTTATTCCTTATTGTGTTTATCTGAGTTTTAAGTGTGGGGTTGCGATTTTGAATGTACTGTCTGCGGAGTATACGTCTGTTTTTAATTAAGTGTATTATATCTTTATGTGGTTGCCATGAATGAGTTGTTGTGAAGTGTTTTTGTTTCGGTATAGATCTGTTGGCTGCATGTTTTAGACACTCAGAGATGATATGACAGTATGCATCTATATCTGATGCGTCCGCGGCAATATGTAGTACTTCTGGAGGTAAGGTTTCATTTAATATAGTTTGGAAAACTGGCCAATTAGCTTTTTTGTAGTTCAGTTGGTCTCTCACTATGATTTTATTTAAGTGGGGGGTGAGATTGAAGATACACCAAACTGGGAGGTGGTCACTATCTATATCGTGACCAACATGAAAATTTACGAATTTGCGACTCATATTTGACGAACACAGGCATAGGTCCAGTATTTCACTGGTGCCGTGTGCGTACGAAATATGTGTCGGTGTTGCATCGTTTAATAAAGTCATGTTTGATTCGTCTAAAAAATTGAAAAATTAAATTGCCATTTGCGTTTGAACAACGACAGTTGAATGCTATATGTTTACTGTTTAGGTCGCCGATAATAATAAGATTACTGTTGCTATTATACAATATATTCAATAGATTTACATCTAACACTGTACTAGGCGAGCGGTAGATGCCCGCTACAGTAACGTCTGTCTGATTTTGCGTTTTTACATTAATAACTATAGGTTCATTACTGGAAGGGATAGTAAGTTCCTGAACTATAAGTTCAGTCTTATACAATAATAAAAGACCTCTGTTTGGATCTCTATTATCCTTCCTGTCATGTCTAATAGTAGAGTAGCCGTTTAATTTAAATCTTTGGTAGTTATATAGAAGAGTTTCACTAATTATAATTACATCAGGTTTTATGGAGTTTGTTGTATCTTCAATCTCATGTTTCTTGGAAGCAAGAGCACCCTGGATATTGATGTGTAGAACTGTGAAGTTATCCATGTTTAGTAGAGTTTATAATGGAGGTTAAAATTTGCGGCAAGAACTTGTGTATGTTTTTCAATATGATTTTACCTATTATGTCTGTGAGACTGTTTGTGTTTGTAGGGTTTGTATATTCTGCCATTATTTCCGAGAAAGTGGAAGTTATGGCAGATGTCAGTGTTGTTTCAATTGTTGTTGGTTGTGTATTTTGAGGTGGTTTTGGTATTTTCTCTTCACTTGGTAATGGTTTTTCCTGTCGGGATGATGAATTTTTAACCACTGCAGCGTAAGTGTTTGTCTGTGTAGTTGTACTTTGTGGTGCTGGAGTGGTAGGTGTGGGTTCCTTAATTGTTCGTGGTGGTGGCGGCTTGTTCATGTTGGGATTTTTAATTTCGTATAAGTGTGTTTTAATGGATTTATATTTCTGACAACCTTTATAATTTGCCGTGTGTTCTTCCCCACAATTGCAGCATTTGGGTTTGGGGTTCTGTTTTGTACACTGTGTAATGTGGTGATTCTTCCCACAGTCCACACAACGCGCATTTGCTTGGCATGCTGCTGCTACATGTCCAAACCTTTGGCATTGGTTGCACTGTGTTACAACCACTGCTGGTGTTTTTGTTTGTTCTACTGTGTACTTTTGATACCACATAGTGATACCATTTTTAATGAATTGTGTAATATCCTGGCTGTTGTCTGTGATTACTTTCATTAGGTTTGTGGGTCTTTTAGTAATATTTGAAATTATACGCTCAACTGAAATATGTTTTATGTTTTGTGTACTTAACTCTTCCTTAATGTCTTCTATGTCTATTGAATTATGTACACCTCGTATCACAAAAGATTTCGGTGTTGGTTTAGTTCCTGGTAGGTGTATTGTAATGTTTCCTGTTTTGAACGCGTCTGCAGGCCAAGCTTTTAGTAGACTGTTTAAGTCAGCGGGTTCCTGTCCTTGATCCAGAACACCGCCTCTGGGCAGACGCTTAATATTAGTAATCTTTGTGTTAGGTTTGCACCTGTATATTTCTTTGGCCAATTGTGGTTGGTTGTAACTACCAGGAACTCCTTGGATTATAACTGCGTGCTTAGGTGATTTTGGTGCGAGTTGTGTATGTGTGTCTGTGGTGGTTGTTTTTTGTTTAATTTGTTTTTTCTGACTTCGAGTCTGCACAAGCGTGAAGCCTTCGTCGTCAGAAAGAACTTCGTCTTTGTCTGAACTTGTTTGTTGTGGAATATCCAGGTTGGGGTTTGGGTTGCTAGAACTGCTAGTTTTTGGCATATTATAGTCTATAACCGTAGTCTTAGGTACATTGTCTTCAGATGCTGAAATCATAATATCTTTTACTAGTTTTCTTTTTTTTCTAGTCCTTACAGTATATTCTTTAACAGGCGTTAACTTTGCTTTTAGTTCTTTTTCGGCTATGAACATTAAAGATTTTAATTTTAAATTATCATTATCTGTTTGGCCACAGTCACTAGACTTACTTTTTGTCCCTGAAACAGACGGGCTTGCTCCCTCAGTCTCAGACGCTACATCGCTTTCCCTGGTCTCCGACTCCCCGGCCGGCATGTCGCCTCGTTGTTTTGCGAAGTTGACTTCCTGTCTTGGGCTAATTCAAATGGTAATAAGGTCTTCTGTCTACTGGCGTAAAACTCGAAGTGAAAAGTAAAAACACTAACAAAATATGAAGCAAAATATAACACGTAGAAATCAAGAGCCTTTCAGAGGCATGTCCTTCCTTTACCATGTCCAAGCGCAGAATCCGTGGCACTTCTACTTAGATTTGGTTTGGTTTGTTTGAATTTCGAGCAAAGCTACTCGAGGGCTATCTGCGCACTTGTATGGCTTAAACACTTCTTTTCCTTGAACGAAGGACCACTATCTTTATTGATGCCATTTATTATCGTTAAGAAAAAAAAATCCACGAGGTTCAGTTATCCCTGTTTTACCTGTTATATTTTTCCTATATGTCCATCCTTATTTCTTCAACCTACCCTTATTAATATGACGATGGCATCGCTCTTGTGATTTCCTCCAAGACAAAGATCTTTCTTAATAGGACTCTATAAACCTCATTCAAGTTCTTATTGGTTTGAAGCCATCGCTCGCGTTAATTCTAATGAAACACATCCATTCTCTTTGATCCAATGTGCTATAACTTTTGATCATATCAAGATCCATAATGTTTTTTGCATCTGTATGGAAAATTTTCCCCATCAAACATCTTGGGTCATATTTAATAAATACGTAATCTAGAAGACCCACTTGACTGCTCTTGAACAAAAGTTATCTTTCTAACTTCATCCACTCTTCATTTCACTTTGTCTAACATATGGCAACACTAGTTGAATCTCTGCGTCTGCCCCTATTTTCCATAGACTTCAGAATCTAGAGCGTCATACATTCCAGATAACATTAAACGTACTCTTATCTATTACAACTAAGGAAGTTTACGACAGTATCTTTATACCACTTATATCTTTATATAAGTATATCTTTCTAATTTAGGTAAATCTCAATGATCTTCGATGACATGTTCACTACTGTTACTGAATTTGCTATGTCATTTTTGGAGGCCTCTCTCTCTCACTCTCTCTTCATTTCTACTCAAGGATGCTCTTACAACCTGCAGAACACTTGTGAAACCTTTATGTGATGTACTTTCTGCCATGTGATCCAGTAGGATGAAGTTGCATCTAGGCTTAACCTACCAGACTGTGTATCCTGCAGACAGGTTGTTCTTTCCATGTTTCTGTTGAAATCTTAATTAACAGTTTGACATATAAAATGACTAACCAAACAGTACAAATAAAATAAGAAACAGTTTGTCTTGATATAAGAGAGATATAAAAGACTCTTTAGTGTTGATATTATTAGTCCCCTGCTGGTACAGCGGTATGTCTTTAGATTTACAACGCTAAAATCAAGGATTCGATTCCCCTTGGTGGACTCAGCAGATAGCCCAATGTGGCTTTGCTATAAGAAAACACACACAGATATTATTAATTTCTTTATTTTATTAATGAGTATTTTAATACTTTTTATTTGCGTTCACTAGAAGAGGGTCAGGAGATATTATTATAAAGTAAATGTTACAAGAAGTTTGGTTACGTAAACCGCTAAGAATTGTACATTATGTTTATCACTCAATGATAAACAAAAAGTAAAGTCTCTATCAGAAGTAGGCCTAAACAACAAAAAGTAGATGATTTTCGAAGATTAGGATATAACTGTGGCTGGACGTAACAGTTCCAGTTCCAGTTTCGCTGTGTCGGTATTTGGGTATTGATGTTAAATACCCAGGAGGGTCAGGTACATTTGATCTCTTCCTCCCTCCCGAACGATTATAGCGTCTGTCTTTAGGGTTTTTTTGTTTTTTTTTATAGCTTTGGGCCAGAGTAAAAGTATAACATCATACTCAGGCCCATTTCAGGGCTCAGTCCATGCATGGACGAACAAGAAGTTTTTGTTTGTTTTTTCCTTTTATTATTTCTCTTGTGTTTTTTTTCTTCATTTTTTATTTTTTTTGTATTTTCATATATATATATATATATTTTTTATTTTTCTCCTTTTTTTCATAGAGAGAATGCTAGTTCTACTTGTAGTAACACACACACACACACACAAAAGTAATAATAATTATTATTTTTCAATACTTGAATAATAATTCAGTAAGAGAAAAAAAAGTAATAATGATTAAAAAAAGAAGAAAAATAATAATAATAAAAAAGAAACAAGGACTAAGTGTCTAGTGCATAGTGGCCAGCTTGTGATACATTTCTTAAATATATGTTAAAGGGGGAGAGGTATTTAGGACCATTTACATCATGTACGTGATATCTGTCGAGATCACACATTAAGTCATTTTTATGCCAATTTTTATTGAAATATTTTAGAGAATTATGCAAGAGTCTTCAGATATTGTGTCTATGTTTGCATACTTGTGCATGAATGTGGTTGAGGTGCTACGTGGTACTTTATATGCTGAAGTTAGTACTGAATTTTGTATACCGGTACGTTGAAGTTTCTGTACATGTATGGATGCTATGTTAATCCAGGCAGGTGATGCATATTCTATTGTTGGTCTAATGTACGTTTTGTAGGTTTTAAGTATGTTGTCTGGTGATGTTCCTTGGATTTTACCTGAAAGACTTCTTGCATAGTTTGCTCTTTTCCAGATTCGTATCAGTATATTTTTAATATGTGGTAACCACGTTAATTTTGAATCATAGGTTAGACCTAGAAATTTAGCAGAAGTAGCAGTCAGTAAAAGTGATCCATTCATATAGAGTTTTGGTGGATAATTTTTCAGCTTATTCAGTCTGCTGAATAATATGACTTGGGTTTTTGGAATATTGATTTTGATTCTGTATTTCTGGCAGTATTCTTCGATGTTATTTAGGACTGGTTGTAGGTTTGTTGCTGCTATTGACGGAGTGGGGGCACTTTTCCAGACTGCTACATCGTCAGCGAACTGTGATGCATAACCTAAATTTAGGTCCGACAGAGGCATATTACTCACGTACATGATAAATAATATAGGGCTAACAACCCCTCCCTGCGGGACTCCTGCTTCGGGTGAAAAGGACCCTGAGTGGGCCCCATTTACATTTACTTTACACATTCTGTTATCCAGGAAGTTGGACAGCCAGCGAATAGTTTCCTGGGGTAATGCCATTTCAAGTAACCTATGACGTAAGCCGTTATGCCACACTGTGTGAAAAGCTTTCTCAATGTCGAGAAAGCAAGCTACAGTGCATTCGTTTTTGTTGAAGTTGTCGGTAATTGATTCTGTAAGTCGAATCAGGTGGTCTGTAGTTTGGCGGTTTTTTCGAAATCCGTCTTGAATTTCTGGTAATTTTCCTTCTTTCTGGAACATTAATATTATTGCTTCTTTCCAAGAAACGGGGATATATCCTGCTGATAGTGAAAGATTAAATAACGCTGTTAGGTGTTCATATAATCTCTGAGTGCCTTGTTTTAGAAGAATAGCTTGAATACCATCTTCTCCAGGGGCTTTGTTTTTTGTGTTGTTAATAGCAGTTACGACTTCTGTTACAGTGATATGTTTTATCAGTTGATGAATGCTCCAGTCTTTTGTTTTTTCTTGGTGTGTAATAGTGTTGACTGGAAATTTAGGTGTAAAAATGCTTCTGTTTTGATCAATAAAGTTGGTAACTGTATTATAAACGTATCTGTTCATGTCTGGTTCATCATGTGTATTGAACGTGTTTTCTAGGTGTTTTTTAAATATCTCGGCTTTTTCTGTGTTAGTGTATGCTGTTTCTCCATCCAGTTCCAGTGGTGGATATACTGTGTTTGTTGTTCCTGTATTTGTAAATCTTATTCCTTATTGTGTTTATCTGTGTTTTAAGTGTGGGGTTGCGATTTTGAATGTACTGTCTGCGGAGTATACGTCTGTATTTAAGTAAGTGTATTATGTCTTTATGTGGTTGCCATGAATGAGTTGTTGTGAAGTGTTTTTGTTTCGGTATCGAACTGTTGGCTGCCTGTTTTAGACACTCAGAGATGATATGACAGTATGCATCTATATCTGATGCGTCCGCGGCAATATGTAGCACTTCGGGAGGTAAGGTTTCATTTAATATAGTTTGAAAAACTGGCCAATTAGCTTTTTTGTAGTTCAGTTGGTCTTTAACTATGATTTTATTTAAGTGGGGGATGAGATTGAAGATACACCAAACTGGGAGGTGGTCACTATCCAAATCGTGACCAACATGAAAATTTACGAATTTGCGACTCATATTTGACGAACATAGGCATAGGTCCAGTATTTCACTGGTGCCGTGGGCGTACGAGATATGTGTCGGTGTTGCATCGTTTAATAAAGTCATGTTTGATTCATCCAAAAATTGAAAAAGTAAATTGCCATTTGCGTTTGTACTTCGACAGTTGAATGCTATATGTTTACTGTTTAGGTCGCCGATAATAATAAGATTAGAATTGCTATTATACAATATATTCAATAGATTTACATCTAACACTGCACTAGGCGAGCAGTAGATGCCCACCACAGTAACGTCTGTATGATTTTGCGTTTTTACATTAATAATTATTGATCATTACTGGATGGGATACTAAGTTCCTGAACTATAAGTTCAGTCTTATACAATAATAAAATACTTCTGTTTGGATCTCTATTATCCTTCCTGTCATGTCTAATAATGGAGTAGCGGTTAATTTGAATCGATGGTAGTTATATAGGAGAGTTTCACTAATTATAATTACATCAGGTTTTACGGAGTTTGTTGTATCTTCAATCTCATGTTTCTTGGAAGCAAGAGCACCCTGGATATTGATGTGTAGGACTGTGAAGTTATCCATGTTTAGTAGAGTTTATGATGGAGGTTAAAAGTTGCGGCAAGAATTTGTGTATGTTTTTCAATATGATTTTAACTATTATGTCTGTGAGACTGTTGGTGTTTGTAGGGTTTGTATATTCTGCCATTATTTCCGAGAAAGTAGAAGTTATGGCAGATGTCAGTGTGGTTTCAATCGTTGTTTGTTGTGTGTTTTGAGGTGGTTTGGGTATTTCCTCTTCACATGGTGATGGTTTTTCCTGTCGGGATGATGAAGTTTTAACCACTGCAGCGTAAGTGTTTGTTTGTGTAGTTGTGCTTTGTGGTGCTGGAGTGGTAGGTGTGGGTTCCTTAATTGTTCGTAGTGGTGGCGGCTTGTTCGTGTTGGGATTTTTAATTTCGTACAAGTGTGTTTTAATGGATTTATCTTTCTGACATCCTTTATAATTTGCCGTGTGTTCTTCCCCACAATTGCAGCATTTGGGTTTGGGGTTCTGTTTAGTACACTGTGTAATGTGGCGATTCTTCCCACAGCCCACACAACGCGCATTTGCTTGGCATGCTGCTGCTTCATCAACAACATTGATATACTCAATTTTTAAACACAAACATATTTTAAAATACAAGCAAAAAATAATACAATTTATAATACCGATTATTATTGATAGTTATTACAAATAATGATATATGTAACAGTTTTATAAACTTACAAACAATAAGTAGTTTTATGTCCATTCTAGAACTGAATATTTTAATCGACGATCCAAGTTCACGACGAACAAATTAATTCTGAGTTTATATTGTCATACTTCTCCCTTAAGCTAGTTAATTAGGTTTGCCACACATCGGTGAAGAACTTTACATAAAAATGTTGTAGAATAATTAAAATGCTTTACCTAAACAAAGATTTATTCCATTGTAAATTAGGAGTGTTGCCTTTTTAGTAGTTAAATTTTGTTTTTGAATTTCGCGAAAAGCTACACGAGGGCTCTCTGCGCTAGCCGTCCCTAACTTAGCAGTGCAAGACTAGATGGCAACTAGTCATCACCACCCACCGCCAACTCTTGGGCTACTCTTTTACCAACTAATAGTGGGATTCACCGTCACCTTATAACGCCCCCACAGCTAAAAGGGGCTAACATGTTTGGTGCGACGGGGATTCAAACCTGCGACCCTCAGATTACGTTAAGTTGAGCGCCTTAACCCACCTGGCCATGCCGGGCTAGTGGTTAAATGTTTTTAAAAATATACCACTTACGTTGAGGATCTCCTGTGCACAGAAGTGTGAAACAAGTAATTCGTACACTACCAACTTATTCATGGTTTTCAGCAGGTTTCTTTAATCACAAAGTAACAGTATATTAATCTAACATTACAAGTACCTGTACTCGAAGTAATGGCACAAATATTTATCTTTGTAACAATTTTTTGGAAAAAAAACTTTTCAAATTTAAAGTCAGCTAATCAAAAAACACTCACCATCAAATATGGGGTTGCTCTAATCAAATTGTGGAGTTTCACCATCATGTTCGCAACGCATCTATGACTTAAAAGTAAGGAGCAACGGCTTGGCGAACTGATGGAGAGAATTATCTCCAACCGTCTCCTCCATTTTTGCGAATCAAACAACATCCTTCCAGAATCTCAAAATGCCTCCAGAAAAAATAGACAAACAACAGATCACCTCACACGACTCACCGAATCAATCTACAAAGCTTACAACAACAATCAAGTAACCATCGGGGTATTCCTAGATGTCAAAAAATGCATTCGACAGCGTTTGGCACAACGCCATCATATACAAACTAAATCACCTACAAATAAATCCCACGATAGTCAAATGGATTTCAAATTTCTTAACCAATAGAACAGCACAAGTAAAAGTCAATAAAACTATATCCAAATTATTTAATATAACGGCAGAGTGCCCCAAGGATCAGTCCTCTCTCCACTTCTATACATAATTTTCGTCAGTGACATACCATTTCCAAATCTAACATACACACACAATTCACAATACGCAGACGACATCGCAATCTGGAGCACCTCCAGAAACCCAGTAATGGCCATGTCTCGCGTACAAGAATCATTAAACAACGTCTCAACATGGAGCAACAAGTGGAGAGTCGTGTTAAATCCAACAAAAACACAAGCAATCACCTTCTATAGAAAACTAAAGAAGCAAAGAAAAAATCTAGAAAAAATAAAACTATCACTTGGAAACACAACCATTAACATGAGCAAAAACATCAAATTCCTTGGCGTCACTTTCGACACAAAACTAACATGGAAAAAACACATAAACAATATACACTCATCAATCAGAAAAAGGATTTCATATCTAAAGACTATAACTGGTAAACAATCGAAATGCGCACCGAACACCATTATACAAATATACAAGGCTTACATCCGTCCACTAATAGAGTACGGATGTCAAGTAACATACAATATGTCAAACAACACACTCCAGAAAATCCAAGTGCAACAAAACAGAATATTAAAATCTGCATTCAGCCTACCATCATTTACGCCAACAAATTATCTACACCAAATTAGTAATTTACCAACTATAAGAGATAGAATAACAGAACTTTCTCTCAAATATTATCTTAAAGCAGAAAATAGAAACAAACTAACGGCATCACTACACAAATTATCAAGTGCACCAACAAAATACATATCACCTTACAACATATTTCAAGAATCACAATCCACTCAACAAAGAATCTAAATAAATAAAATCCATGTTATTAACATGAATTCCTTTTTTTCAGGTACAGGGCACACGACAGGCAAAACTTTCGGCGCCTGTCCTGTGAAAGTAGGTTTTCTCGGGGTACTCCCGTTTCCTCCCACATCAAAATCTTTAGGCATTAAATTTCTAGATCCCAGCACAGGCAACTCTTTTGCCAGACCCTGAATCGTGCCGTTTGATTTGATCTGGATTTGAATGAATTATATTCATGTTCACATCTGCTCAACTTCTTCCTTTCGAGACAGGTTCCGGCCTTTCTTTCCGCTGCTGCCTTTGCCTCCACCCAAGACAACATTTAGAGAGACATCCTCCACCCAAAAAGTCAAGAATAATAAGAATAATTAATTTATTAAATTAAAAAAAAACAACAAAAAACTACCACTTAATCTTAATAACAATCCACGAAAGGGACGAAGAGGAACCACAACGTTCCTGAACATCCCGGTTGGGGAGAGAACTCTACTGATTTCTCTCTATCTAAACTGAACCCCTGCCACGTTAGATTAGTTTAGTTTAGTTTGGAGCAACGGGACATAAACCTTCAACACTCAGGTTTGCAGCCCACATATTTTATTCAGATATCTTTAGACTTACTTCCACTAGATATAACGAAACAACGTTTTTAATGGCGTTCATTTTATTTTTTACATGTTTTACAAAGTGTTATTATTAATGTAAGCACGGTATAGACGAAATTTGAGTTTTGTTGCGTTATACGAACAAGTGTCCGACGGATTATTCGTCTTAGTACAACTTGCTTATAACCGTTATGTACATAATGTATTTTTAATGTTTGAAAATTGAGAAAAGCTAATGAAGTTTGTTTCAACATGATAAAATCAGCTTTACCTGTAAATGTCATCAAAAGTCCATTTGATCATTTATGAATTCCGTTTGGAACGACAAGCTTAAAACGTTTGACGTTGAAGGAAATCATAAAGCAACATATACTAGACTTTACAGACACTTAATTAGTTTGTTTATGACATCGTTATGAAGACAGTGTAATTACACGTCTTACATACATGAAGAGATCAGATTTGAATAAACATCAAAATGCTACATAACGTTTATTAATAACTTTATGTACGGCTGATTTTATAATTTCATTTTTATTTTCGCTTAGAAATAATAAACCATTTTTTACACTTTACACGTTCAAACATAACAAAAACCTACGCTTTTATTAGATATAACTGATGAAACTTTACGAATTATTAAAAGTATCTTTTGTTTGATAATTTCCAGTTTCTTTGATAAATGGAACATGGTATCCAGTGCTGAACTAATGTTAAATCGGCTGACACAATTTTATAAGAATGGTGACACTTTCTATTGCAAGTCCCTTGCCGGAACAACGGTACGTCTACGGATTAACAACGTTAAAACCGGGGGTTTCATTTCCCTCCGTGAACAGAACAGATAGCCCGATGTGGCTTTGCTATAAAGAAATCACAAACACATTGCAAGATCACGAAACTTTTCTTTGAGGCCCATTATAGCCAGGTAGTTAGTGCACTTGACTCACCAGGTCACGGATTCGAATTCTCGGCCCTCCAAACATGTTCGGTTCTTTTAGTACTGATGGTAAAGAAGAGCCCAAAATTTGGCGGTTGGTGGAGATGCCTATTCTCTCACTGCTGAATTAGAGACGGCTAGCGCAGATAGTTCTTTGTAGCTTTGCAAGATATTCATAACAAATGAAATTATGTCGCAGTTTAATACCCAGCTAACATTTCGTACCAATCAGGCGACTGAGTAAACTGGAATAAAGGAGTATACCCAAAGACACGACAGCACGAACAAAGCTAAGCTAATATTCACAATTAGCTTACAAGCCCAACGATCGAAGCTACTGGTCCTTGCTATACCCATGTTTTCTTGTCAAGTTTTCAAATAAAAATATTAAAAGTGTTGTCTCTTCCTCAGCCGACAGAGTGGCTTGACCTATTAGTTAACGTTTCTGTGATGAAACATTGCATGTTGAAACATTAGACCGTATGCACATCACAGTGTTGACTAGCTGCCTTTCCTTTAGCCTATATACTAATTTGTTATAATTTAAAAAACAAGCCGAAACTAAAATAAATTAAACAAAAAACGATGCACAAGTTGAAAACATCCCAGGGTACAAACTGTAATGTGGGATTTTAAAATGACCCTAGGTTTTCGAGGTGACCGAGGAAGTAGGACCCACATTACAGTTGGGATACACCGTCTATCAGTCTTAATCTTCATTTGTCAGCCTCTCAAGAAATAAAAAAGTATTGATAGATATAGAAAACGAAATTAGGGGAGCGAGATGTGGGTGCTCAAGCGGACCCGCAACGTCCCACATATATATCACCCTTCACTGCCTGCAAATAGTTGTTGGAAGGTGACTGCTCTCGAAAGTAAATGATTAATTGAAATGAAAATGAATAAAAAAATAAAGTACTACCATTTGGAGGGTAAGCAAGTTGAATGGCACTAAATGATGGATAGCACAGTAGACGAATTATACTAGTATGAAGTTATCTAAACAAACTAGTATAGCTCCCAACCACCACCCGTTTATTAAGTCTTCTGTGACTATCATGCTCTAAAAAAACCTTTATATGCGGCAGGGTGTACATTCACATAAAGTAATACAAAACTGTTAAATTACGTTGCTTATAACTGTAAATAGTTATTAAAAAATTTTTAGTAAAATATCTGTAATTTTTATTTCTTTATATTTATTTAATACATTCTTATATTTGTTACAGAATAGCTTACTAATTTTATTTAAAGTTTCTTTATTAAATCCATTAATTATTAATTTTCGTTATCAGTATTTCAACATTACTAATAAAATATTATAATTTGTTACAAATTTTACAATATCTGAATAACTTCGAAGTTATAATGCTTATAACAGAATGGTATGGTACATTACTATTAAAATAGGGTAAACCATAAATTGCATAAATCAAAAATATTTGCATTGATATCCGTGTTAATTTCTATAAGTTTGTGCCACAATTAGAGCAGGTTTTTTTTATTTAATTTATTTTTGTTTCGACAAGACTCCGATACATCATAAATGTAATGTCTTTTTAGGCGTGGCTAAGTAGCTTATAGATGGCTCAGAGTTTTTGTTTTTCATGTACAAATTTCTTTTAGCTTCAGCCCAGCATGGCCAGGTGGTTACGGCGCTCGACTCGTAATCCGAGGGTCGCGGATTCGAATCCCCGTCACACCAAACATGCTAGCCCTTTCAGCCGTGGGGGCCTTATAATGTGACGGTCAATCCCACTATTCGTTGGTAAAAAGAGTAGCCCAAGAGTTGGCGGTGGGTGGTGATGACTAGCTGCCTTCCCTCTAGTCTTACACTGTTGACTCAGGGACGACTAGCGCAAATAGCCCTCGAGTAACTTTGCGCAAAATTTGAAACAAACCATCTTTTAGCTCCGTTATCTCTTGATTGATTTAAGACATAATTCCAAGTTTGGACTCGGGAGGTCAACTCTTCTCGGTTGATGTATTTGACCACGTCCAATAAGTTTATTCTAATCTTGCCTACACGAATTTCAATTTGAGGGTAGGCGTGTAGAGATCCTGATGAGTAATAAAATTGAATCGGGCATGCGCGCGCACCTCACGCTTGGTTTAGCTGGTGCACAAAAGTATAGGTAATAAAAATGGAACCAAAGGCCTCACTGATAAATTTACTGTGATCCATTCCAAAAAAGAATTTTAAGTACCGAGGCTATTTAACATTCCATCATGTTTCGGACGGTACATGAAATAATGGCAGCAGCAATCCCCATCAACAATGAAAAAATAGGCCTGACACTTTTCCCCCTTTTTATATATGCACTCACATATATAAGAAAAGTAACGGGATTACGAGGCAACTAAACGATATTTATTTACTTGGCATGTTTCTCATACCATAGAATATCTTTCTTGTATCGTATAAGTATTCAAATTTTGTGTTCATACTTTCCATTTGCGTAGTGCCGGCATCACCAGGTGGTTAGAGCTCTTTCTCGCAATCTGAGGGACGCGAGTTCCAATCGCCGTCCCAGTAAACATTGTCGCCCTTTCGGTGGTGGGGGCGTTATAGGTAACGGTCACATATCACTGTTCATTGGTAAAAGAGTAGCATAAATGTTGGCGGTGGGTGGTGATGACTAGCTGCCTTCCCTATAGTCTTGCGCTACTAAATTACGGACGGCTAGTGCAGATTGCCCTCGTGTAGCTTTGTGTAATATTCTAATCTCAAACCTTTTCATCTGTGTGTTATTGATGTTTCTTTTGTAATTGTATTTGGTTTTAATGATAATGCACGTATGACTGAAAGGGGGAACATGTTTGGTGGAACGGGGATACGAATCCATTACTGTCAGGTTTTGAGTCAATGGTAATGCCGGGTCTGTAATTACATAAGAGTCTATCGAGTATTACAGATATACACAGGTGAAAGTTGATAAATGTTATAAAGGATAAAATGGTATATCACATGCATAACGTTAGCTACGTACAAAATTATATTAGCATGTACCTTGTTTTACCATTGGAATAATTTTGTAGAAACCGGTGTATGGAATATTGTCCTTTTCCAAGTGCTCCACTCCACATTGCTACGCCATAAGTACCTGTAACAGTTGTAAGTGTTCTTTAATTAAACTTGTCTAAACAATCCAATGTGCAAAATTATCCATCATCTATTTATTAAATATTCTTAAAGAATCGTCGTCACATCTAAAGTATTCAACAAAATAATAAAGAAATCTTCTTTCATTTAAGAAACTGGTGAATTACTTGTAGTTTTAAGTTTTTATGTTTAAACCTTTCTTATTTTTGTTTAATAAACTCCGGTAAATTAACTTCTATTGAACCTCACAGAATGTGCTTATTTTCTGTTAGCCTGACGCGCTTTTATATAAATTAGTTTACATTTATTGTGATCTATTATTATATAATACTAGCACATTAATTGTGATTGGTGTGTTAATACACTGTTTACCACACACACACACACACACAAAAGGGTCTGTGATATGTGTTATAATCTTGGTAACCACAATACGTTTGTAGGTATTTATAAACATATATGCCATATTTCTGTATTATTATTGTTTTTCATAGTCACTTTCAGGTTCACTTTCATTACTTAGTAATGTTAAAATTTCTTAAATTTTCCTTACTTTTATAATTCTCAGAAACCAGATTCTATTTTCGTAAGTTCTTTGTAACTTATATAACCTCACCTCTTCCTTCGAGCTAGAATCTGAGATAAATGTAAATTAATAATTAAAGCTATCGACCACAGTAAGCATATAAAGACATAAAACTTTACCATGCGCTCGGATGAACTGAAATCAACAATTAAAGATTTGGTCTAAAAAGTCGAAATGATCATAAACAATGTCACTTTAGTATCGTTATGTTTTGGATTTTAATGATACTTCTTATTTTTTACAAATATTTGATTTTCTGCTGTTTCTAGTACTTGCATGCTGGATTAATATACTGTTGGATATTAACTTTGACTTGAGTGGATGAACACTTTGATGATACTTAAATGTTTAAATTATAAAAATGAAATGAAATCACCACTTTCAAACATAAGAAAATCAATACCATCTTCGTTACTTGTTCATATATTGTGAAGTTATATGAATCGACAAGTTTGACTTTGGTTTATCTTCCAAGGATGTCTAGGTTTTTCCTTTTATCATAATTCTTACAATACTCACTATTATTATTGACTTTGTAGTTTTGCCAATATATTATTATCATCTTTAAATCATGATTTGTAAAGTTAACATTCTCCGGATCCACTTAGCCTTTTACTTTGGGACATTCTTGTTTCTTACTGATTTACACTATGTTAACATAATAAATCATAATTAAGCTCACAAGCCTCCTCTTAAAATCAAATATTTGAGATTTCTGTACATATTTTTTCTTCGTGCGACTTCTAACATCTATGGTGTTCCATCTAAAGCGTCGATATACTTGTAGCCCATTGCATTCAAATGTAATATAGTAAAATGAAATGAAAGAGCAAATTATATCAATTCAAACTGAATTATATTGAAACAGTTATATTGTTAAATTACTAGAATCTAGGGAATGACATATTTTAAGAAGATTTACTACACTGTTGTATGAAAAGTGAATATATTACTTTTAAAACAGTTTCATAAATCTCTACCCGTTATAAAACTACTGAACTATGCACACCACTTAAGTTCCTGCAATTTTAATTATAAAAAACAGTTTACTTTTTTCCTGAAATCAAATATATTCAAACAATTTCATATGTCATATTAACTGCTTTTAATATCAAAAGCTTATGTTATGGAAATTGCTGGGATAAAATAATTTAACTTTTTTTTTTTAGGGTTGGTAGGAAAATGTTGTTCGACGAGTTTTAATGTAGTAACAAACTTTGTAATAAAGGTTTTAATAGACAGACAGATGATAAATTTAAAAATGCATTAAGTTTGTTTATTGTTAAGCTCAATGGGCTATCTGCGCCGTGCCCACCACGAACATTTAAAACTGAATTTGAGCGGCATAATCTCTCATAAGCCACTGGGGTCAAATGCATTAGAATTATTAGAAATTAACATGGGTTCAAACCTGAAGCAGTGGTGAGAGATTTTTCTTTAAATTTTCTAAATAAAATCGAAGGTTGGTTTTTTATTGTTGGTTGTTTTTAGCGCCATTAAAGCCACACAGTTATTTCCCTACATTCTGTTCACCACCGATAATCAAATCCTAGTTTTTATTATCTTAAGCCAGGAAGCCTATAGCTGACCCACATTTCCCCGTAACTAAAATATAGTCTGTGAACTTTGAGATGAGCTGGCCTGTGCTTTATTATATTACTTTTGGTAATAACAAATTCTGTATCAAATACAACTTCATAAATTGTCTTATATTTTTCTTTCCGCTAATCGCAACATCATACACTTTATATTCTATCCACAAGTTCTTTGAATCTCCAGTTACTATTAAAAGTGTCGTCTATCATTGTGTTTAGATTATCTAAACTATGGCAAATAACGATGGAATATTATTATATACAGCTAAAAGTAGTGCTACTCATTATGTATCAAATTTTCACGTGAAATATTCAATATAAATAATTACAATATTACTTTTTTCCTGGTTTTTACGGTTATGTGTCTCTACTGTCCAAATTGAGTTTCTTTTGCAGAAAGTTTAAGATGTACATAAAAGTTGTGTAGGACCTGGCTAGGCTTCGTGGTTAGGACCCTCGATTCACAATTTGCGGGCTCAAATTCTTGTCACTAACAATGTTCGTCCTTTCAGCCATTAGGGATGTTATCATTTTACGATTGTTTCGTAATTAATTGTAAAATGATGCGCATTCGAATCCCAGTCATACCAAACATTTTCGCCCTTTCAGCCTTGGGAACGTTATAATGTAACGGTTAATCCCACTATTCATTGGTAAAAAATAGCCCGAACGTTAGAACTGCTAAATTAAGTACAGCTGTTGCTAGATAGCCCTGGAGCAACTTTGTGTGAAATTGAAAACAAACAAAAAACAGGGTAGTGTTACTTTGTTTACTAGTTATCTTTTGTGTCTCGTGCAATTTTTATCACTAAACGATCCACGTCTTGCGGATTCTGACAAAAGACAGTTATTGACACTTTAGCATTGATGTTAAATCCATCGCTAGGACAGCGGTAGGTCTTCGAATTTACAATGCTAAAATCAGCGGATCGATACCCCTCGGTGGACAGAGCAGATAGCTCGACGTCTCTTTGGGTTTCCCATCTGAGCACCCCCACTACCAAGACACGTTCGATCGTATTACAAAAAATCATTAAATTTGCATTAAAAAGTAATCACGTTACAGTTAAGAAAGTTGTATTAACCACTAACGTTTGAAAAATTCAATTAAGCGTGAGTAAGATATTTTAAAAATTAATTGATAACTATATTGCACTTTCTTTTATTTTTTTTACAATATAATTCTTTTCCTCGGATTTAAATCCAGTACCTACCATATACGAAGTGAAATGAGGACTAGCATGTATTGGTGGTTAGTAGGGCGCTCGATTCGCAATCTGAGGGTCAGGGATTCGAATCCCTGTCACACACAACATACTCGTCGTTTCATCTATAATAATGTGACGGTCAATCCCACTATTTGTTGGAAAAAGAGTAGTCCCAGAGTCGGCGGTGTGTGATGTTAATGAACTTCGCTCTAGGCGATCACTGCTGGGCTATTACAGATAGCCTTCGTATAGTTTTGCGCAAAAATCAAAACAAAACAAACCGAGATGAAGGCCTAACCAACCCAACTACTGTCTTTTTAACTACAAACTACTATAATAGAAGAATAAACTACGAGTAGAATTACACTTTGTAGAGTAGGTGAAGAAATACTTAAACATGCTATCATTTATTTCTTCCAGATATTAACGTATGAAGGTCACGCTCGTAAAACAAACTAAATGTTATCACTTTGCTTCCAGTACTTCAGATTAAAGCCGTTTTGTGTTATTTTAGCAGTAAGCTTTTCGGAGAAAACTGGGAGTTAAATGATAAATGCTGACTGTAATAAACTGGAAAAAATCCATGTTTCGTACACTTTTTACCACTCTCTTCAATCGGGTTTTGCATTTTGTTTTAAGCACTGAAGTCTGCATTAGAACTATCTCGTCAGCTTCAACAACTGGTTTCAGTTCTCAATCTGTAGAGATTGTAAATTCGTCACAAATGTTATTAACCTAAAACAAAACTTAAACATACACAGCTATAATTATTTTTCAATTTCATAATCACAAGTACCTGTCAAAAGTTTTACTGTTCTTTTATCACACATTTTTCAATATAGAGTATCCTTTTATTTCTAATAAACATTTACTTACAACTTTCATCTAGCAAGCTTCTGACCACTTACCCAATGTCTGCTTCTTATTTTTCAAATATTTCAGATGTTTCGTTAAATATACTTTTATTTTTGCCTTTTTGTTTAAGCTTTACGGAATTACGAATCATCTGAGAGAAAGAAAATATTCTGGACTCACATATTATATATATTTTTTTTATATATAATTTTATGTCTTTTTCAGTTCAGGTTAGCACTAGTTGTCAAGCAAAGGAGAGTTTTATGATCAAGTTTTTATTTAATCTATTGTTTTCCTGAGGTTGGATATACATATATTTTGTGAACAGAACTTATTGTTTTCCCATTTGTGATATAAAATGTTTGTCAATAGTTAACAGGCTTATGTTATATGTTTGTTTGTTTTGAATTTTGCGCAAAGCTAATCGAGGGCTATCTGCGGTAGCCGTCCCTAATTTTGCAGTGTATGACTAGAGGGAAGGTAGCTAGTCACCACCACCCCCCGCCAACTCTTGAGCTACTCTTTTACCAAAGAATAGTGCAATTGACCGTCACATTATAACGCCCACACGGCTGAAAGGGCGAGCATGTTTTGTGCGACGGGAATTCAAACGCCTTAACCCACCTGGCCATGTCGGACCAAATATACTTTAGATACATTTTTATTTCAAGTGGGTTTGGGTCTGGCATGGCCAGGTAGATAAAGCACTCGACTCGTAATCCGAGGATCACGGGCTCGAATCGCCGTCGCACCAAACATGTAATGACTAGTTGCCTTCCTTGTAGTTTTACACTACTAAAGTAGGGACGGCTAGCGCAAATAGCTCTCGTGGAGCTTTGCGCGAAATGCAAAAACAAAACAACCAAACCAAATCATAAAAGTTCAGCAACGGATTAGTTAGATGGAAAAAAACAGTTTAGTAATGAATAAAAATACGGCAATAAAATTATAGAAATGGTAGAGTGTTTTTAATTAAAAATTTCTTAGAGTCCATATGAGGTTCTTTGGAATTATTTCATAAAGATTACCCCGGTTGAGGCTTTGTGGAGACTGGGATATCTTAGAACTGTTTTCCAGTTTTATTTCATACTCTTATGTGTTCGTTGGTGTAATTGGCTTATTGTCTTGCCAGTGTAAGAATCATTACAGCCACGCATGTGAAGGAGTAGGTAGCAGATGTTCTTGTATCTGAATAGATGTTAAATCCCGAAGAATGATTTGCATTTCCTTTGTAGTTTAACATGGTTTTTAATAATCTGTATGTTGGATACTGCGCTATGAAGCGAGAGATCAAATGTTACACGATCTAAAGAAAGACCAAATATATGGTTACGTTTAAATGTGTTTGCAATAAAACTGTCAAAGTGAGGACGTTATCTCGCATTAGGATACTTATAATTTCAATAATCGAAGGACTTTTCTTTCATTACTGGGATCAGAGTTTCGAAAAAGTGAAAAAAAAAAATGTCATCAACACAGCTTCTGTAGAAAGCTAACTTGTATTCAGTGGGACTGGTGTATAGCATTGAACTCTCATAATGAGAGAGAAATATATTTCAGAGAGTTGGACCTAAATTCCGAATTGTTAATATATATAGCGTTCGTTTCCATTTCATGTGTGACAAATGTTTGTTGCTATTGTAACTTTATTCATCACTAATATTTAGCTAGAACTGATTCTCAAAAATATTTATAGCATGAACAAAATAACGGACAATTTTTCTGTAATTTATAACAGTTATTAATTTTTTATTCTCTGATGTTAACATTAAAGAAAAAGAAGATAAAAATAAAAGTCTGCGTCGGAAAATAACACAGCAAGTTCTAGAGCTGAAATATTTAAGACTTTTTAAAAAATATCTAACGTATTTTAAGTCAGACAGTTACAGGAGTTACAGTTTTTTCATTATGTAAAACAGCGCAAATTCT
Organism: Tachypleus tridentatus; assembly: GCF_004210375.1. Taxonomy (NCBI): domain Eukaryota; kingdom Metazoa; phylum Arthropoda; class Merostomata; order Xiphosura; family Limulidae; genus Tachypleus; species Tachypleus tridentatus. The sequence goes on along the minus strand of NC_134837.1, from coordinate 237,557,955 downwards.
TTATTGAAAAATTCTTCGGTACGAATAGGGTCTTGAAGGGGTTTCCATTTTCCGTTGTCTGTTAACTCAGCCATCACATTTGTGAAACTTTCTTCTTCTTTCCCTTCTTTGGGATAATGTGACGGTCAATCCCACTATTCGTTGGTAAAAGAGTAGCCCAAGAGTTGGCGGTGGGTGGTGATGACTAGCTGCCTTCCCTCTAGTCTTACACTGCTAAATTAGGGACGGCTAGCACAGATAGCCCTAGAGTAGCTTTGTGCGAAATTCCAAAAAAACAAACAAACCCTTCTTTGGGATTCACAGTCAGCCAACAGATTAAGCCCCCCTATGAAGAAAATATTTAACTAATGAATATGACGAAAACTTCTGAACATTTTATTAAATAAATTAAAAACAATTTCATATGATACATTGAAATTTGCAAATAAGTAAATACAAAAATAATATTGAAGGAATATAAAGTGAATGAAAAACACAGTAACTGAGGTTTTCCACAACTTTGAAATAAATTGTGTCTCAATATCCATGGATATTTTTAACTTAAAATATAGCAATGTTACTGTTGCCAATTCAGATGGAAATATTTATAGCCCCCCAGTGGCTCAGCGGTATGTCTGCGGACTTGCACGCTAAAATCCGGGTTTCGATACCCGTGGTGGGCAGAGCACAGATAGCCCATTGTGTAGCTTTGTGCTTAATTCCAAACAACAACAACAACAACAGGAAATATTTATAATCAAATGCACATAGAGTTAATACCTTCATCGTAAATAAATGTTTGTATAACTGTACATATATATATCGGCATGTAAAAAAACCTTTCCAGCACTCCCTTCTTCCCAGTAGCTCAGCTGTAAGTTTATAGACTCATACAGTAAAATACAGAGTTTCGATAATCATGGTGGTCATGGCACAAATATCCCATTGTATAACTTGATTAACAAGAAATTTAATCATTTTTAAAAGAATTAAGATATAATTTAATTACCTGTAATCCATTTCAAACAACTGAATATTAAATATGTTCTAAAAATATGAATCTTAATGTTTTTTGATGATTTAAAACTACTTCAATGTTACCAAAAATATGTTTCGTAAGTTTTCCCTATCATATATACATTATTAGCAATGGTCCCAAACGTACAAATGTAACGTACCTTGCTTCACCATTGCTAAAATCTCATGGAAAGCACAATATGGAATATGTCCTGGACCAATTCCTCCGCATGAAATTGCGACGTCGTAAGTACCTGAAAGTTGTGTTAATATATGCAGTGTTGATTGAATAAGTAAGATATTCGTTGCAATAACTATATCAAAACAAATCTAAACACCAAAGATCTCAATCAGAAACGTAGCTTTGAATTTACACGAGAGAGTTTCGTACATAAGAATTTCCTTCCACTTGTAGATACGTTATTGTAATGATAATACGATACGATGGGAGAAATTGTTATTTTTAAGATTCTTTCTTAATCAAAGATCACACTTATCATTTCACAATCGGCTGACTAAGTTCACTAAGAATTCTAATAAGACATTTTTGTTTTTACTTTTATGTGATTTAAAAGTAATAACTGAATACGCACAGGTTTGGGAATGCTGTTCCCATTTGCGCTAGTTATGGAACGAAAAATATGTGTGTACGTGTTAAGAGAAGAAATTCACATCAGTAATTTTTCATAATTAGTGTCGATAATACTTGTAATCTTGTAAAGATAAAATATTTCTATTGGTCTATTTTAAAAACGAACAACTTTTGTCAGATTTGAAAAGTTTGTACTTTTCTGGTAACATTAAGTTGACTTTCATCACGTATATTAAAATCAAAGGAAATCAATGAAGGATTTCTACTACTTGTGTGTGTTTGGATAACATGTTTAACTTTATCACTTTGAATAAAGAAGTAGTTATAAAATATAATAAAAGTAAAGTAACATACTGCGAGTTTTTTTTTTTTGCTTTTTTTAACTTCAATTTCTATCTATTTTTACTCTAAAGATTTACTAATCTTGAATGTACAGTATTTCAGTTGTAGAACGATTAACATCTGGGAAATTATTATTAAACAATGAAGATCCACGTTTACCTTTCCTTTATACATATGCTCTATAAACGTAAGTAGGACCATTTAAAGACTCAAGAGACGGAGTTAAAAATTTTAATTAATTATAACTAAAACATTAATAAAATGCTATTCATAACCAAGGAAGTGCAATTAAAAGACCCTATGTTTTTGTTTTGTTTTTGTTTAAGTTTTCTTCAGTAATTAACATAACTTTTTCATTTACGTTTGAATTAGCTTTCCACTTTGGTTAAGATTTTCTTCCAAAATTGGGTTAGTTTTCATTAAAATGCTAAAGACATTGAAGGACATTGTCTATGTTCATTAAAATGCTAAAAACATTGAAGGACAATAACTATGTTTATTAAAATGCTAAAGACATTGAAGAGCACTGACTATGTTCGTTAAGGTGTAATCTTAGTTTTATTTTATTTTATTAGTCCTCAAACTGCGTACCGCACGTTGAGGCCTTAAGTGCACTGTAACAGTCCCAGTCAAACTTCAGTTTTTGATCAGCCGAGGAAGCGTAAGAGTTAGCGGTGGGGGCTCTTGTGGAGCTTCTTTATCCTTAGCCTCCTAGAGCACGAAAACTTAAACAAAACGTCCTGTTTTTAAGATTGATTGATCATTTTTTCTCGTGTTGAGATTTTAGATTTTATCGGTCTGATTCGTGTGGGTAATTACTTATCAACATTTTATGCACTTTTATTTTATAATTCTTCATTTCCTTGTTTTAGCCATTTTACTGTCTTAAGTATTCTGTTTTAAGACTTTCATTTGACATGTTCCATCTCTGTATAATTATCCTGTGGAATATTACTTAGTTAAGTTCGCTTACTATATAAAATAGGGTTCTCCTTAACCACTTTGATTTTCCTGTTTTAAATTGTATTATATTTGTACTAGTGAAGCTGTTGTGAAATTTTTATTGTCTCTGCTTCAACCCAATCAAACCAGCCGAAAACTTTCATGTTTTCCTTCCAATTAAACTTAACTAAAACTTACCGTCTTTGATCGGTGACTCACCACCACAACCATTTTTAGCCATTTTACTGTCTTAAGTATTCTGTTTTAAGACTTTCATTTGACATGTTCCATCTCTGTATAATTATCCTGTGGAATATTACTTAGTTAAGTTCGCTTACTATATAAAATAGGGTTCTCCTTAACCACTTTGATTTTCCTGTTTTAAATTGTATTATATTTGTACTAGTGAAGCTGTTGTGAAATTTTTATTGTCTCTGCTTCAACCCAATCAAACCAGCCGAAAACTTTCATGTTTTCCTTCCAATTAAACTTAACTAAAACTTACCGTCTTTGATCGGTGACTCACCACCACAACCAAGATAGAAGTGATACAAATTCTTGTAGACATTCTTCTTTCTTGCAACTTCTAACATTTTTTTTGACGCATCCAAAGCATCGATGTTTTTGTAACCCATCTCATTCAACTGGAATATAGTAATTAAATTCACAAAATTCGGAAACTCTTTAATCTTTTATATAGCAAAATGAATTCACATGAGTATTACCAATATCATTCTAAGCTATTCTAAAAACAATTCGCTACCAAAAGCCAATGCTCACAGAGAAGTTTATCTGAATTAGGAATTTTTTGTATGTGTGTGTTTTTCTTGTAGTTAAGCCATATCGGGCTATCTGCTATTTCCACCGCCGGAAATCGAACCGCTCATTTAGCGGTGTAAATCCGTAGAGCTATCGCTGTTCCAGCAAAGGACTGAAATTTTATGACCTTTGATAAAAATATATGTCAGATAAGTATGCTATAAAGAATTCTTAAATATTCAGATGTTGCAAAAGTCTTATATAACTGATCGGAAAAAATTAAGATATTTTAGTTGCATTATATTTGATTAATTCTTCTCAGAAACAATATAATAAGGCCACCGGATGTGTTTTTCATGTTGTTTAAAGGATTAGTAATGTTAAGCTCTGTCTTGATCACCGTTTCATTGAAATGAGTAAATAAATGTAAGAAACGTTTGTTTTGGTTAATCGTCCAAAACAAAATAGAGCTCGTCGCTCCTATATTCGAACTGATAAGCGAGTCACTAAAGGGCAAACAAATAGACGGCAGCACCCATCACTAACTCTTGAAATATTTCAATCGAAGTGTGGATTTGACCTTCAGTTTAATAACGCATCTATGATATAAAAAGGTGGAGAACGATTACGTAGTAACGTGACTCTAACATTGATTTTGGAATTCTCAGTCCGGTACACAACCGCTAGGCCACTCTCGGGCCTCTAGCATTTTGAGGAACAATAATTGTTTGTTTGTTGTTGAATTTCGCACAAAGCTATACACGAGGGCTATCTGCGCTAGCCATCCACAAATTAGCAGTGTAAGAGTAGAGGGAAGGCAGCTAGTCATCACAACCCACCTCCAGCTCTTGGACTACTCTTTTACCAAAAATAGTGGGATTGGCCGTCACATAATAACGCCCCCACGACTGAAAGTACGATCATGGTTGGTGTGACCGGGATTCGAACGCGCTACCCTCATATTACGAGTCGAGCGCCCTGACCTACTGGCCACGTATGGCCGCTTTTGTACCTACACTAACAAGTATTGAATTCGGTATTTTGGAAAAACGAAGGCAAATTAGCATGAATTTACTGTATGCGGTATAATACATGATAAATTAAGAGATGCGATTTGTTAGAAATTTGCATCGTATAGAGGGCATTGTTCACCCTTAGTGAAGGATATTATTTTATTTCTTCAGTTCAAAATTCGGTAGATAATGCCAACAAATAAATGATAACATGTGTATCCAGTTAATAAACACAACTGTAGCATGAAAAACGTAACGTTGAAGAAGTCTGAATACAGAGATTTTATTGATTCCCAGAAATTATTGTCCCAATAAAACATAAAGTAGATAATGAACTGAGACATATTATATGTGTAGTCTGGGTGTGGTTAAAAGAGAAGATGGGACTAATTAGTACTGGGTTATTTTTTCAGATAAGATGACAAAATCCTAAACTATCCCACGGTAATTTCATGGTCTACACTCTAACAGATTCATTATGCAAATATATCAAATTCACAGTTAAAATATGCAATAATCTCAAAGGTTGAATGAAGGGTAAGTAAATAAGATAGATTGTGGTAACGGGATATAAACTTATACCTCATCATAGTTCTCTGCCCACGATCCGTAAAAATTTTCAATCTCTTCATTTGGTTTCTCCCGGAAGCACTCTTCCAAAAAAGAATCCAAGTCTCCAATTCGTGTACTTTTGGTTGTATCGGACATTGGTTTCTCTTAGTTCCTATTACAAGAAAATTAAATAGAAACGTTAGTATCAACAGACTGGAGAAAAAGAATTGTCAAGTAACGTAAGTTCGAAAAAATAGACTATATCGGATTTTCTCAGAGCGATTTTTAGCACTTTCAAACTAACAGTATGTGTAACGTAAGACCTGTTAACGCTAGTGTCATTTTTAGTTTGTTCTTCTGATTCAAGTCCAATATTAATAACCTATCCTTTTTATAGTGTTTTGTTGTTAAAATATTTACCTTTTACGTAATTAGCGAATGTAAACGGTTAGTTTCAATTATTATAGTGCACGCTTAATACGGACGATTTGTTTTGTTTTGTGAATTTCGCGCAAAGCTACACGAGGGCTATCTGTGCTAGCCGTCCCTAATTTAGCAGTGCAGGACTAGAGGGAAGGCAGCGAGTCACCACCACCAACCGCCAACTTTTACCGACGAATAGTAGGATTGACCGTTACATTATTACGCCCCCTTGGCTGAAAGGGCGAGCATGTTTGGTGCGACGGGGATTCGAATCCGCGGCCCTCAGATTACGAGTCGAACGCCTTAACCAACCTGGCCATGCCGGTCCATAATAGGGACGGTGTATATATTAATCGTGGACATGGAGTGCGCAAAATGCTGCTCGTAGTTTAACATTGTTTCAGTCAATTATTCTCAGTAGAATGTTTTTGGTTGCAATACGTTTGTTACAACTAAGTATTCTTTAACTACGCCCACACTGTTGAGTACTTCAGAACGTTGATATAAGTATGACTTTCAGTGTTACTAATGTAAGAAATATAATGTACTTAATACAAACTTAATCCTTTCTTGTTCTGAATGGTAAGAAATGTCCTGAGCAAGTGAACACAACAAGATAGAGGGGGCAGTAACTTATGCAGTATTGTGATGTTTTACGAGCGAAATTTAAGTAGTGACCTTCGTTACAATCGTCCAATCATTGAGCTTGACGTGAGTGGTACAAACACACAGAGATACGGCAAGTGATGAATTAAAGATATTTTATATTCCTGACAAATGTTTATCCAAGTACGATTGTAGGACGAGTATCGCGTTTCAAAAGTACTTCTAGATTAGGTGGTGTTTTTTGTTTTTTTTTTCTGTTTAGTTATCATAATTTCGCAGTTTGCTCCCTTTAGATATACGTTCTCCTAGAGATACGAGATACTATTCTCGTGATACATTAATAAGATAAACCTATTATGCAAGCATGGCCAAGTGGTTTAGGCACTCGACTCGTAATCCGAGGGTCGCGGGTTCGAATCGCTGTCCCACCAAACATGCTCGTCCTTTCAGCCATGGGGATGTTATAATGCGATGGTCAATCCCCTTATTCGTTGGTAAAACAGTAGCCCAATAGTTAGCGGTGTGTTACATTTAGAGAGACATCCTCCACCCAAAAAGTCAAGAATAATAACAATAATTAATTTATTAAATTAAAAAAACAAACAAAAAACTACCACTCAATCTTAATACCAATCCACGAAAGGGGACGAAGAGGAACCACAACGTTTCTGAACACCCCGGTTGGGGAGAGAACTCTTCTGATTTCTCTCTATCTGAACTGAACCCCTGCTACGTTAGTTTAGTTTGGAGCAACGGGACATAAACCTTCAACACTCAGGTTTCCAGCCCACATATTTTATTCAGATATCTTTAGACTTACTTCCACTAGATATAACGAAACAATGTTTTTAATGGCGTTCATTTTATTTTTTACATGTTTTACAAAGTGTTATTATTAATGTAAGCACGGTATAGACGAAATTTGAGTTTTGTTGCGTTATACGAACAAGTGTCCGACGGATTATTCGTCTTAGTACAACTTGCTTATAACCGTTATGTACATGATGTATTTTTAATGTTTGAAAATTGAGAAAAGCTAATGAAGTTTGTTTCAACATGATAAAATCAGCTTTACCTGCAAATGTCATCAAAAGTCCATTTGATCATTTATGAATTCCGTTTGGAACGACAAGCTTAAAACGTTTGACGTTGAAGGAAATCGTAAAGCAACATATACTAGACTTTACAGACACTTAATTAGTTTGTTTATGACATCGTTATAAAGACAGTGTAATTACACGTCTTACATACATGAAGAGATCAGATTTGAATAAACATCAAAATGCTACATAACGTTTATTAATAACTTTATGTACGGCTGATTTTATAATTTCATTTTTATTTTCGCTTAGAAATAATAAACCATTTTCTACACTTCACACGTTCAAACATAACAAAAACCTACGCTTTTATTAGATATAACTGATGAAACTTTACGAATTATTAAAAGTATCTTTTGTTTGATAATTTCCAGTTTTCTTGATAAATGGAACATGGTATCCAGTGCTGAACTAATGTTAAATCGGCTGACACAAGTTTATAAGAATGGTGACACTTTCTATTGTAAGTCCCTTGCCGGAACAACGGTACGTCTACGGATTAACAACGTTAAAACCGGGGGTTTCATTTCCTTCCGTGAACAGAACAGATAGCCCGATGTGGCTTTGCTATAAAGAAATCACAAACACATTTCAAGATCAAGAAACTTTTCTTTGAGGCCCATTATAGCCAGGTAGTTAGTGCGCTTGACTCACAAGGTCACGGATTCGAATTCTCGGCCCTCCAAACATGTTCGGTTCTTTCAGTACTATTATATGATGGTAAAAGAAGAGCCCAAAATTTGGCGGTTGGTGGAGATGACTATTCTCTCACTGCTGAATTAGAGACGGCTAGCTCAGATAGTTCTTTGTAGCTTTGCAAGATATTCATAACAAATGAAATTATGTCGCAGTTTAATACCCAGCTAACATTTCGTACCAATCAGGCGACTGAGTAGACTGGAATAATGAAGTATACCCAAAGACACGACAACACGAACAAAGCTAAGCTAATATTCACAATTAGCTTACAAGCCCAACGATCGAAGCAACTGGTCCTTGCTATACTCATGTTTTATGGTCAAGTTTTCAAATAAAAATATTAAAAGTGTTGTCTCTTCCTCAGCCGACAGAGTGGCTTGACCTATTAGTTAACGTTTCTGTGATGAAACATTGCATGTTGAAACATTAGACCGTATGCACATCACAGTGTTAACTAGCTGCCTTTCCTTTAGCCTATGAGTTAAAATTAAGGGATGGTTAATGTAGATAATCCTTAGGTATCTTTACAAGAATATTCGAAACTAGTGAAACGTCTTCCTAAAGATGAAATACAGTTGTACCTGCACGAAAGTACAAATAGTACACAAGTAGGTGAAACACTAGATGATGAGAAACCCATTTGAAATAAAAATGTATCTCAGAACGGCTTGTATGGATATTAACACTTTCAGGTTAAGAACCTAAGATGACCTAGGAAAACCGAAACGTTGTTCTCTCTTTATCATTAAAAGTGTTAGTACCCATACTAGCCGTTCTGAGAAAGAAGTAAGTGTAACAGTTTTTCCCTTTTCAATAGACTTTGTTTATGTGTATATATACTAATTTGTTATAATTTAAAGAACAAGCCGAAACTAAAATAAATTAAACAAAAAACGAGGCACAAGTTGAAAACATCCCAGGGTACAAACTGTAATGTGGGATTTTAAAATGACCCTAGGGTTTCGAGGTGACCGAGGAAGTAGGACCCACATTGCAGTTGGGATACACCGTCTATCAGTCTTAATCTTCATTTTTCAGCCTCTCAAGAAATAAAAAAGTATTGATAGATATAGAAAACGAAATTAGGGGAGCGAGATGTGGGTGCTCAAGCGGACCCGCAACGTCCCACATATATATCACCCTTCACTGCCTGCAAATAGTTGTTGGAAGGTGACTGCTCTCGAAAGTAAATGATTAATTGAAATGAAAATGAATAAAAAAATAAAGTACTACCATTTGGAGGGTAAACAAGTTGAATGGCACTAAATGATGGATAGCACAGTAGACGAATTATACTGGTGTGAAGTTATCTAAACAAACTAGTATAGCTCCCAACTACCACCCGTTTATTAAGTCTTCTGTGACTATCATGCTCTAAAAAAACCTTTATATGCGGCAGGGTGTACATTCACATAAAGTAATACAAAACTGTTAAATTACGTTACTTATAACTGAAAATAGTTATTAAAAATTTTTAGTAAAATATCTGTAATTTTTATTTCTTTATATTTATTTAAAGATTCTTATATTTGTTACAGAATAGCTTACTAATTTTATTTAAAGTTTCTTTATTAAATCCATTAATTATTAATTTTCGTTATCAGTATTTCAACATTACTAATAAAATATTATAATTTGTTACAAATTTTACAATATCTGAATAACTTCGAAGTTATAATGCTTATAACAGAATGGTATGGTACATTACTATTAAAATAGGGTAAACCATAAATTGCATAAATCAAAAATATTTGCATTGATATCCTTGTTAATTTCTATAAGTTTGTGCCACAATTAGAGCAGGTTTTTTTTATTTAATTTATTTTTGTTTCGACAAGACTCCGATACATCATAAATGTAATGTCTTTTTAGGCGTGGCTAAGTAGCTTATAGATGGCTCAGAGTTTTTGTTTTTCATGTACAAATTTCTTTTAGCTTCAGCCCAGCATGGCCAGGTGGTTACGGCGCTCGACTCGTAATCCGAGGGTCGCGGATTCGAATCCCCGTCACACCAAACATGCTAGCCCTTTCAGCCGTGGGGGCGTTATAATGTGACGGTCAATCCCACTATTCGTTGGTAAAAGAGTAGCCCAAGAGTTGGCGGTGGGTGGTGATGACTAGCTGCCTTCCCTCTAGTCTTACACTGTTGACTCAGGGACGACTAGCGCAAATAGCCCTCGAGTAACTTTGCGCAAAATTTGAAACAAATCATCTTTTAGCTCCGTTATCTCTTGATTGATTTAAGACATAATTCCAAGTTTGGACTCGGGAGGTCAAATCTTCTCGGTTGATGTATTTGACCACGTCCAATAAGTTTATTCTAATCTTGCCTACACGAATTTCAATTTGAGGGTAGGCGTGTAGAGATCCTGATGAGTAATAAAATTGAATCGGGCATGCGCGCGCACCTCACGCTTGGTTTAGCTGGTGCACAAAAGTATAGGTAATAAAAATGGAACCAAAGGCCTCACTGATAAATTTACTGTGATCCATTCCAAAAAAGAATTTTAAGTACCGAGGCTATTTAATATTCCATCTTGTTTCGGACGGTACATGAAATAATGGCAGCAGCAATCCCCATCAACAATGAAAAAATAGGCGTGACACTTTTCTCCCTTTTTATATATGCACTCACATATATAAGAAAAGTAACGGGATTATGAGGCATACTAAACGATATTTATTTACTTGGCATGTTTCTCATATCATAGAATATTTTTCTTGTATCGTATAAGTATTCAAATTTTGTGTTCATACTTTCCATTTGCGTAGTCCCGGCATCACCAGGTGATTAGAGCCCTTTCTCGCAATCTGAGGGACGCGAGTTCCAATCGCCGTCCCAGTAAACATTGTCGCCCTTTTTTATATGCAAAAACGGCTCGTTTGGGTTGAGAAGATATTTTACATAGAAGAGCGAACAACGTTTCGACCTTCTTCGGTCATCGTCAGGTTCACAAAGAAAGAGGTAACTGACCGGAAGCTGGCCACATGTTTGAAAGGGGTTGTGTAACTGTGTGTCGAAATGTAGAGGGCGGTATTAGATGTTTGAATATATAATTTTATTTATTTTATTATATTAATATAGGTATAAAGGTGTTCCTTTATATTGGTTTATTTTGGGTTATAGTTGTTGTATACGTAAGGCTTCTTTAATTTTGCGTTTGTTTATGTTTGTTTCTTTATTTAGTATTTGAGTGTTTTCTATGGTTATGTTGTGTTCATTTGACTTGCAGTGTTCGAAAACGTGTGAAGGTGACTTTTTATGTTCTTAAACCAAATAAACACAGCCATAAAACTATGCTCACCAGATAAAATTAACGATGAATTAGACAAAATAAAACAATACTTCATCAACATCAATAAGTTTCCTCCACAAACCGTAGAAAACATTATAAGCACACACCTACACAGAAAGCAAAATCAACCAACTAAAGTAAATACAGCTCACGAATCAAAAAACCACGAAACCATATACTGCTGTATACCATATATTCCTGACATCAGCAAACAAATAACCAACATTTGGCAAAAATTAGTAACAAAATATGACATTCCAGTTAATACCAAATTTATTCAAAAACCCGACACAAAACTGAGGTCTATACTATGTAAAAACTACACTGACAAACACCACACCAACATTATTTATAAAATACAATGTGATAACTGCCACGACTTCTATATTGGAGAAACAAGTAGAAAAATGGAAACCAGATTCAAAGAACATAAAAAGTCACCTTCACACGTTTTCGAACACTGCAAGTCAAATGAACACAACATAACCATAGAAAACACTAAATAAAGAAACAAACATAAACAAACGCAAAATTAAAGAAGCCTTACTTATACAACAACTTAAACCCAAAATAAACCAATATAAAGGAACGCCTTTATACCTATATTAATATAATAAAATAAATAAAATTATATATTCAAACATCTAATACCGCCCTCTACATTTCGACACACAGTTACACAACCCCTTTCAAACATGTGGCCAGCTTCCGGTCAGTTACCTCTTTCTTTGTGAACCTGACGATGATCGAAGAAGGTCGAAACGTTGTTCGCTCTTCTATGTAAAATATTTTCTCAACCAAAACGAGCCGTTTTTGCATATAAATTTCTCAACAAGTGGGTTTCTCGACATCACTGATTATTGTCGCCCTTTCGGTGGTGGGGGCGTTATAGGTAACGGTCACATACCACTGTTCATTGGTAAAAGAGTAGCATAAATGTTGGCGGTGGGTGGTGATGACTAGTTGCCTTCCCTATAGTCTTGCGCTACTAAATTACGGACGGCTAGTGCAGATTGCCCTCGTGTAGCTTTGTGTAATATTCGAATCTCAAACCTTTTCATCTGTGTGTTATTGATGTTGATTTTGTAATTGTATTTGGTTTTAATGATAATGCACATATGACTGAAAGGGGGAACATGTTTGGTAGAACGGGGATACGAATCCATAACTGTCAGGTTTTGAGTCAATGGTAATGCCGGGTCTGTAATTACATAAGAGTCTATCGAGTATTACAGATATACACAGGTGAAAGTTGATAAATGTTATAAAGGATAAAATGGTATATCACATGCATAACGTTAGCTACGTACAAAATTATATTAGCATGTACCTTGTTTTACCATTGGAATAATTTTGTAGAAACCGGTGTATGGAATATTGTCCTTTTCCAAGTGCTCCACTCCACATTGCTACGCCATAAGTACCTGTAACAGTTGTAAGTGTTCTTTTATTAAACTTGTCTAAACAATCCAATGTGCAAAATTATCCATCATCTATTTATTAAATATTCTTAAAGAATCGTCGTCACATCTAAAGTATTCAACAAAATAATAAATAAATCTTCTTTCATTTAAGAAACTGGTGAATTACTTGTAGTTTTAAGTTTTTATGTTTAAACCTTTCTTATTTTTGTTTAATAAACTCCGGTAAATTAACTTCTCTTGGAACCTCACAGAATGTTCTTATTTTCTGTTAGCCTGACGCGCTTTTATATAAATTTGTTTACATTTATTGTGATCTATTATTATATAATACTAGCACATTAATTGTGATTGGTGTGTTAATACACTGTTTTCCACACACACACAAAAGGGTCTGTGATATGTGTTATAATCTTGGTAACCACAATACGTTTGTAGGTATTTATAAACATATATGCCATATTTCTGTACTATTATTGTTTTTCATAGTCACTTTCAGGTTCACTTTCATTACTTAGTAATGTTAAAATTTCTTAAATTGTCCTTACTTTTATAATTCTCAGAAACCAGATTCTATTTTCGTAAGTTCTTTGTAACTTATATAACCTCACCTCTTCTTTCGAGCTAGAATCTGAGATAAATGTAAATTAATAATTAAAGCTATCGACCATAGTAAGCATATAAAGACATAAAGCTTTACCATACGCTCGGATGAATTGAAATCTACAATTAAAGATTTGGTCTAAAAAGTCGAAATGATCATAAACAATGTCACTTTAGTATCATTATGTTTTGGATTTTAATGATACTTCTTATTTTTTACAAATATTTGATTTTCTGCTGTTTCTAGTACTTGCATGCTGGATTAATATGCTGTTGGATATTAACTTTGACTTGAGTGGATGAACACTTTGATGACACTTAAATGTTTAAATTATAAAAATGAAATGAAATCACCACTTTCAAACATAAGAAAATCAATACCATCTTCGTTACTTGTTCATATATTGTGAAGTTATATGAATCGACAAGTTTGACTTTGGTTTATCTTCCAAGGATGTCTAGGTTTTTCCTTTTATCATAATTCTTACAATATTCACTATTATTATTGACTTTGTAGTTTTGCCAATATATTATTATCATCCTTAAATCATGATTTGTAAAGTTAACATTCTCCGGATTCACTTGGCCTTTTACTTTGGGACATTCTTGTTTCTTACTGATTTACACTATGTTAACATAATAAATCATAATTAAGCTCACAAGCCTCCTCTTAAAATCAAATATTTGAGATAACCCACATGCATTTTGTTCTAACTAGTTATCACTTACCAAAACATACCATTGTTAACTAGTGACCTATTTCCACACCCCAAAAAAAACTTATAGAAATTTCTGTACATATTTTTTCTTCGTGCGACTTCTAACATCTATGGTGTTCCATCTAAAGCGTTGATATACTTGTAGCCCATTGCATTCAAATGTAATATAGTAAAATGAAATGAAAGAGCAAATTATATCAATTCAAACTGAATTAATCAAAACAGTTATATTGTTAAATGACTAGAAACTAGGGAATGACATATTCTAAGAAGATTTACTACTCTGTTGTATGAAAAGTGAATATATTACTTTTAAAACAGTTTTATAAATCTCTACCTGTTACTATTAAAAGTATCGTCTATCATTGTGTCTAGAGTATCTAAACTATGGCAAATAACGATGGAATATTATTATATACAGCTAAAAGTAGTGCTACTCATTATGTATCAAATTTTCACGTGAAATATTCAATATAAGTAATTACAATATTACTTTTTTCCTGGTTTTTACGGTTATGTTTTCTCTACTGTCTAAATTGAGTTTCTTTTGCAGAAGTTTAAGGTGTACATAAATGTAGTGTAGGACCTGGCTAGACTTCGTGGTTAGGACCCTCGATTCACAATTTGCGGGTTCAAATTCTTGTCACTAACAATGTTCGTCCTTTCAGCCATTAGGGATGTTATCATTTTACGATTGTTTCGTAATTAATTGTAAAATGATGCGCATTCGAATCCCAGTCACACCAAACATTTTCGCCCTTTAAGCCTTGGGAACGTTATAATGTAACGGTTAATCCCACTATTCATTGGTAAAAAATAGCCCGAACGTTAGAACTGCTAAATTAAGTACAGCTGTTGCAGATAGCCCTGGAGCTAACTTTGTGTGAAATTGAAAACAAACAAAAAACAGGGTAGTGTTACTTTGTTTACTAATTATCTTTTGTGTCTTGTGCAATTTTTATCACTAAACGATCCATGTCTTGCGGATTCTGACAAAAGACAGTTATTGACACTTTAGCATTGATGTTAAATCCCTCGCTAGGACAGTGGTAGGTCTTCGAATTTACAATGCTAAAATCAGCGGATCGATACCCCTCGGTGGACAGAGCAGATAGCTCGACGTCTCTTTGGGTTTCCCATCTGAGCACCCCCACTACCAAGACGCGTTCGATCGTATTACAAAAAATCATTAAATTTGCATTAAAAAGTAATCACGTTACAGTTAAGAAAGTTGTATTAACCACTTACCCAATGTCTGCTTCTTATTTTTTCAAATATTTCAGATGTTTCGTTAAATATACTTTTATTTTTGCCTTTTTGTTTAAGCTTTACGGAATTACGAAACATCTGAGAGAAAGAAAATATTCTGGACTCACATATTATATATATTTTTTTATATATAATTTTATGTCTTTTTTCAGTTCAGGTTAGCACTAGTTGTCAAGCAAAGGAGAGTTTTATGATCAAGTTTTTATTTAATCTATTGTTTTCCTGAGGTTGGATATACATATATTTCGTGAACAGAACTTATTGTTTTCCCATTTGTGATATAAAATGTTTGTCAATAGTTAACAGGCTTATGTTATATGTTTGTTTGTTTTGAATTTTGCGCAAAGCTACTCGAGGGCTATCTGCGGTAGCCGTCCCTAATTTTGCAGTGTATGACTAGAGGGAAGGTAGCTAGTCACCACCACCCATCGCCAACTCTTGAGCTACTCTTTTACCAAAGAATAGTGCAATTGACCGTAACATTATAACACCCACACGGCTGAAAGGGCGAGCATGTTTGGTGCGACGGGAATTCAAATGCCTTAACCCACCTGGCCATGTCGGACCAAATATACTTTAGATACATTTTTATTTCAAGTGGGTTTGGGTCTGGCACGGCCAGGTAGATAAAGCACTCGACTCGTAATCCGAGGATCACGGGCTCGAATCGCCGTCGCACCAAACATGTAATGACTAGTTGCCTTCCTTGTAGTTTTACACTACTAAAGTAGGGACGGCTAGCGCAAATAGCTCTCGTGGAGCTTTGCGCGAAATGCGAAAACAAAACAACCAAACCAAATCATAAAAGTTTAGCAACGGATTAGTTAGATGGAAAAAAACAGTTTAGTAATGACTAAAAATACATTAGGATTATAGAAATGGTAGAGTCTTTTTAATTAAAAATTTCTTAGAGTCCATATGAGGTTCTTTGGAATTATTTCATAAAGATCACCCCGGTTGAGGCTTTGTGGAGACTGGGATATCTTAGAACTGTTTTCCGGTTTTATTTCATACTCTTATGTGTTCGTTGGTGTAATTGGCTTATTGTCTTGCCAGTGTAAGAATCATTACAGCCACGCATGTGAAGGAGTAGGTAGCAGATGTTTTTGTATCTGAATAGATGTTAAATCCCGAAGAATGATTTGCATTTCCTTTGTAGTTTAACATGGTTTTTAATAATCTGTATGTTGGATACTGCGCTATGAAGCGAGAGATCAAATGTTACACGATCTAAAGAAAGACCAAATATATGGTTACGTTTAAATGTGTTTGCAATAAAACTGTCAAAGTGAGGACGTTATCTCGCATTAGGATACTTATAATTTCAATAATCGAAGGATCAGAGTTTCGAAAAAGTGAAAAACAAATGTCATCAACACAGCTTCTGTATAAAGCTAACTTGTATTCAGTGGGACTGGTGTATAGCATTGAACTCTCATAATGAGAGAGAAATATATTTCAGAGAGTTGGACCTAAATTCCGAATTGTTAATATATATAGTGTTCGTTTCCATTTCATGTGTGACAAGTGTTTGTTGCTATTGTAACTTTATTCATCACTAATATTTAGCTAGAACTGATTCTCAAAAATATTTATAGCATGAACAAAATAACGGACAATTTTTCTGTAATTTATAACAGTTATTAATTTTTTATTCTCTGATGTTATCTTTAAAGAAAAAGAAGATAAAAATAAAAGTCTGCGTCGGAAAATAACACAGCAAGTTTTAGAGCTGAAATATTTAAGACTTTTAAAAAATATCTAACGTATTTTAAGTCAGACAGTTACAGGAGTTACAGTTTTTTCATTATGTAAAACAGTGCAAATTCTTTATTGAAAAATTCTTCGGTACGAATAGGGTCTTGAAGGGGTTTCCATTTTCCGTTGTCTGTTAACTCAGCCATCACATTTGTGAAACTTTCTTCTTCTTTCCCTTCTTTGGGATTCACAGTCAGCCAACAGATTAAGCCCCCTATGAAGAAAATATTTAACTAATGAATATGACGAAAACTTCTGAACATTTTATTAAATAAATTAAAAACAATTTCATATGATACATTGAAATTTGCGAATAAGTAAATACGAAAATAATATTGAAGGAATATAAAGTGAATGAAAAACACAGTAACTGAGGTTTTCCACAACTTTGAAATAAATTGTGTCTCAATATCCATGGATATTTTTAACTTAAAATATAGCAATGTAACTGTAGCCAATTCAGATGGAAATATTTATAATCAAATGCACATAGAGTTAATACCTTCATCGTAAATAAATGCTTGTATAACTGTACATATATATATCGGCATGTAAAAAAACCTTTCCAGCACTCCCTTCTTCCCAGTAGCTCAGCTGTAAGTTTATAGACTCATACAGTAAAATACAGAGTTTCGATAATCATGGTGGTCATGGCACAAATATCCCATTGTATAACTTGATTAACAAGAAATTAAATCATTTTTAAAAGAATTAAGATATAATTTAATTACCTGTAATCCATTTCAAACAACTGAATATTAAATATGTTCTAAAAATATGAATCTTAATATTATTTGATGATTTAAAACTACTTCAATGTTACCAAAAATATGTTTCGTAAGTTTTCCCTATCATATACACATTATTAGCAATGGCCCCAAACGTACAAATGTAACGTACCTTGCTTCACCATTGCTAAAATCTCATGGAAAGCACAATATGGAATATGTCCTGGACCAATTCCTCCACATGAAATTGCGACGTCGTAAGTACCTGAAAGTTGTATTAATATATGCAGTGTTGATTGAATAAGTAAGATATTCGTTGCAATAACTATATCAAAACAAATCTAAACACCAAAGATCACAATCAGAAACGTAGCTTTGAATTTACACGAGAGAGTTTCGTACATAAGAATTTCCTTCCACTTGTAGATACGTTATTATAATGATAATACGATACGATGGGAGAAATTGTTATTTTTAAGATTCTTCCTTAATCAAAGATCACACTTATCATTTCACAATCGGCTGACTAAGTTCTCTAAGAATTCTAATAAGACGTTTTTGTTTTTACTTTTATGTGATTTAAAAGTAATAACTGAATACGCACAGGTTTGGGAATGCTGTTCCCACTTGCGCTAGTTATGGAACGAAAAATATTAAGTACGTGTTAAGAGAAGAAATTCACATCAGTAATTTTTCATAATTAGTGTCGATAATACTTGTAATCTTGTAAAGATAAAATATTTCTATTGGTCTATTTTAAAAACGAACAACTTTTGTCAGATTTGAAAAGTTTGTACTTTTCTGGTAACATTAAGTTGACTTTCATCACGTATATTAAAATCAAAGGAAATCAATGAAGGATTTCTACTGCTTGTGTGTGTTTGGATAACATGTTTAACTTTATCACTTATTATATTATAAAATATAATAAAAGTAAAGTAACATACTGCGAGTTTTTTTTTTTGCTTTTTTTAACTTCGATTTCTATCTATTTTTACTCTAAAGATTTACTAATGTTGAATGTATAGTATTTCAGTTGTAGAACGATTAACATCTGGGAAATTATTATTAAACAATGAAGATCCACGTTTACCTTTCCTTTATACATATGCTCTATAAACGTAAGTAGGACCATTTAAAGACTCAAGAGACGGAGTTAAAAATTTTAATTAATTATAACTAAAACATTAATAAAATGCTATTCATAACCAAGGAAGTGCAATTAAAAGTCCCTATGTTTTTGTTTTGTTTTTGTTTAAGTTTTCTTCAGTAATTAACATAACTTTTTCATTTACGTTTGAATTAGCTTTCCACTTTGGTTAAGATTTTCTTTCAAAATTGGGTTAGTTTTCATTAAAATGCTAAAGACATTGAAGGACATTGTCTATGTTCATTAAAATGCTAAAAACATTGAAGGACAATAACTATGTTCATTAAAATGCTAAAGACATTGAAGAGCACTGACTATGTTCATTAAGGTGTAATCTTAGTTTTATTTTATTTTATTCGTCCTCAAACTGCGAACCGCACGTTGAGGCCTTAAGTGCACTATAACAGTCCCAGTCAAACTTCAGTTTTTGATCAGCCGAGGAAGCGTAAGAGTTAGCGGTGGGGGCTCTTGTGGAGCTTCTTTATCCTTAGCCTCCTAGAGCACGAAAACTTAAACAAAACGTCCTGTTTTTAAGATTGATTGATCATTTTTTCTCGTGTTGAGATTTTAGATTTTATCGGTCTGATTCGTGTGGGTAATTACTTATCAAAACGCACTTTTATTTTATAATTCTTCATTTCCTTGTTTTAGCCATTTTACTGTCTTAAGTATTCTGTTTTAAGACTTTCATTTGACATGTTCCATCTCTGTATAATTATCCTGTGGAATATTACTTAGTTAAGTTCGCTTACTATATAAAATAGGGTTCTCCTTAACCACTTTGATTTTCCTGTTTTAAATTGTATTATATTTGTACTAGTGAAGCTGTTGTGAAATTTTTATTGTCTCTGCTTCAACCCAATCAAACCAGCCGAAAACTTTCATGTTTTCCTTCCAATTAAACTTAACTAAAACTTACCGTCTTTGATCGGTGACTCACCACCACAACCAAGATAGAAGTGATACAAATTCCTGTAGACATTCTTCTTTCTTGCAACTTCTAACATTTTTTTTGACGCATCCAAAGCATCGATGTTTTTGTAACCCATCTCATTCAACTGGAATATAGTAATTAAATTCACAAAATTCGGAAACTCTTTAATCTTTTATATAGCAAAATGAATTCACATGAGTATTACCAATATCATTCTAAGCTATTCTAAAAACAATTCGCTACCAAAAGCCAATGCTCACAGAGAAGTTCATCTAAATTAGGAATTTTTTGTATGTGTGTGTTTTTCTTGTAGTTAAGCCATATCGGGCTATCTGCTATTTCCACCGCCGGAAATCGAACCGCTCATTTAGCGGTGTAAATCCGTAGAGCTATCGCTGATCCAGCGAAGGACTGAAATTTTATGAACTTTGATAAAAATATATGTCAGATAAGTATGCTATAAAGAATTATTAAAGATTCAGATGTTGCAAAAGTCTTATATAACTGATCGGAAAAAAGTAAGATATTTTAGTTGCATTATATTTGATTAATTCTTCTCAGAAACAATATAATAAGGCCACCGGATGTGTTTTTCATGTTGTTTAAAGGATTAGTAATGTTAAGCTCTGTCTTAATCACCGTTTCATTGAAATGAGTAAATAAATGTAAGAAACGTTTGTTTTGGTTAATCGTCCCAAACAAAATAGAGCTTGTCGCTCCTATATTCGAACTGATCAGCAAGTCACTAGAGGGCAAACAAATAGACGGCAACACCCATCACTAACTCTTGAAATATTTCAATCGAAGTGTGGATTTGACCTTCAGTTTAATAACGCATCTATGATATAAAAAGGTGGAGAACGATTACGTAGTAACGTGACTCTATCATTGATTTTGGAATTCTCAGTCCGGTACACAACCGCTAGGCCACTCTCGGGCCTCTAGCATTTTGAGGAACAATAATTGTTTGTTTGTTTTTGAATTTCGCACAAAGCTATACTCGAGGGCTATCTGTGCTAGCCGTCCCTAATTTAGCAGTGTAGAGGGAAGGCAGCTAGTCATCACCACCTATTGCCAACTCTTGGGCTACTCTTTTACCAAAGAATAGTGGAATTGACCGTTACATTATAATTTTGAAAATTAACGATTGTTTTGGGGGAAGAAAGCTTACATGGTTATCTACAAGATATTGTGTATATATAGTAAAATGTTTAGTTAATCCTCAAAGGTCTATGCAACCCTCAAAGGGAAACGATATGAGGAAATTTAACTTCAACAAAGTTTTAAAAATGTGTAAATGATGACAACTCTGTAAATAATGTTACACGCACACACACATATACAGTACCTACTTTCATTCCAACAGTGCCAGTTCCCGCAGCTATATCTATAAGTTCGACATCTTTTGGCACGTTTAACTTTGCAAAAGCTTCGGTTATCTGTTTAGGTCCATTGTAATTGAAGAGAAAAACTTCCTAAAAATTCACATAAAAATATAAAGACATCACACACTTTCAATTTGTTTGATATGCATATATATAACTGCTAACAAACAATTCAAAAGCATGTATCTGAATTTTAAAATCTATGTAATATTTTGAAAGATTTTACTACAAGTTAAAAATTATTCAAAATGATCGAATTGTGAAAGTTTAATAATTATTCATATGCCTACTTATTTTAAGAACTGTATAATTTATCAAAATGTTGTAACTTTAAGAAAATAAAACCAATGATAGAAAAAAAAAGTCAAATTCTTTCCATTAAGCATAATACATAAACTACAAGAATAAATTAAAATATTATTTTTGAGAACAAGCCACAACATAAAGTATATAAAGGTCACACACATCCCTGGCGGTGGTTGAGCGGTAAATCTAAAGGCTTATAACACTAAAAATCTGTATTAAATAACTGTGGTTGACAGAGTACAAATAGCTTTGAACTCAACACAAACAAACAAAGAGAAAGGTGAGAAACTGATACAGTACAGTTTGTTTCTTTTAAATTTTGACGCAAAGCCATACTTGGGCTATCTGCGCTAGCCATCCACAAATTAGCAGTGTAAGAGTAGAGGGAAGGCAGCTAGTCATCACAACCCACCTCCAGCTCTTGGACTACTCTTTTACCAAAAATAGTGGGATTGACCGTCACATAATAACGCTCCCACGACTGAAAGTACGATCATGGTTGGTGTGACCGGGATTCGAACGCGCTACCCTCGCATTACGAGTCGAGCGCCCTAACCTACTGGCCACGTATGGCCGCTATAGTACCTACACTAACAAGTATTGAATTCGGTATTTTGGAAAAACGAAGGCAAATTAGCATGAATTTACTGTATGCGGTATAATACATGATAAATTAAGAGATACGATTTGTTAGAAATTTGCATCGTATAGAGGGCATTGTTCACCCTTAGTGAAGGATATTATTTTATTTCTTCAGTTCAAAATTCGGTAGATAATGCCAACAAATAAATGATAACATGTGTATCCAGTTAATAAACACAACTGTAACATGAAAAACGTAACGTTGAAAAAGTCTGAATACAGATATTTTATTGATTCCCAGAAATTATTGTCTCAATAAAACATAAAGTAGATAATGAACTGAGACATATTACATGTGTAGTCTGGGTGTGGTTAAAAGAGAAGATGGGACTAATTAGTACTGGGTTATTTTTTCAGATAAGATAACAAAATCCTAAACTATCCCACGGTAATTTCATGGTCTACACTCTAACAGATTCATTATGCAAATATACTAAATTCACAGTTAAAATATGCAAGGATCTCAAAGGTTGAATGAAGGGTAAGTAAATAGGATAGATTGTGGTAACGGGATATAAACTTATACCTCATCATAGTTCTCTGCCCACGATCCGTAAAAATTTTCAATCTCTTCATTTGGTTTCTCCCGGAAGCACTCTTCCAAAAAAGAATCCAAGTCTCCAATTCGTGTACTTTTGGTTGTATCGGACATTGGTTTCACTTAGTTCCTATTACAAGAATATTAAATAGAAACGTTAGTATCAACAGACTGGAGAAAAAGAATCGTCAAGTAATGTAAGTTCGAAAAAATAGACTATATAGGATTTTCTCAAAGCGATTTTTAGCACTTTTAAACTAGCAGTATGTGTAACGTAAGTCCTGTTAACGCTAGTGTCATTTTTAGTTTGTTCTTCTGATTCAAGTCCAATATTAATAACCTATCCTTTTTATAGTGTTTTGTTGTTAAAATATTTACGTAATTAGCGAATGTAAACGGTTAGTGTCAATTATTATAGTGCACGCTTAATACGGACGATTTGTTTTGTTTTGTGAATTTCGCGCAAAGCTACACGAGGGCTATCTGTGCTAGCCGTCCCTAATTTAGCAGTGCAGGACTAGAGGGAAGGCAGCGAGTCACCACCACCAACCGCCAACTTTTACCAACGAATAGTAGGATTGACCGTTACATTATTACGCCCCCTTGGCTGAAAGGGCGAGCATGTTTGGTGCGACGGGGATTCGAATCCGCGGCCCTCAGATTACGAGTCGAACGCCTTAACCAACCTGGCCATGCCGGTCCATAATAGGGACGGTGTATATAGCATTAATCGTGGACATGGAGTGCGCAAAACACTGCTCGTAGTTTAACATTGTTTCAGTCAATTATTCTCAGTAGAATGTTTTTGGTTGCAATACGTTTGTTACAACTAAGTATTCTTTAACTACGCCCACACTGTTGAGTACTTCAGAACGTTGATATAAGTATGACTTTCAGTGTTACTGATGTAAGAAATATAATGTACTTAATACAAACTTAATCCTTTCTTGTTCTGAATGGTAAGAAGTGTCTTGAGCAAGTGAACACAACAAGATAGAGGGGGCAGTAACTTATGCAGTATTGTGATGTTTTACGAGCGAAATTTAAGTAGTGACCTTCGTTACAATCGTCCAATCATTGAGCTTGACGCGAGTGGTACAAACACAGAGAGATACGGCAAGTGATGAATTAAAGATATTTTACATTCCTGACAAATGTTTATCCAAGTACGATTGTAGGACGAGTATCGCGTTTCAAAAGTACTTCTAGATTAGGTGGTGTTTTTTTTTTTTCTGTTAGTTATCATAATTTCGCAGTTTGCTCCCGATATACGTTCTCCTAGAGATACGAGATACTATTCTCGTGATACATTAATAAGATAAACCTATTATGCAAGCATGGCCAGGTGGTTTAGGCACTCGACTCGTAATCCGAAGGTCGCGGGTTCGAATCGCTGTCCCACTAAACATGCTCGTCCTTTCAGCCGTGGGGATGTTATAATGCGATGGGCAATACCCTTATTCGTTGGTAAAACAGTAGCCCAATAGTTGGCGGTGTGTGATGATGACAAGCTGTTTTCCCTCTAGTCCTACAGTGCCAAATTAGAGACAGCTAGCACAAATAGTCCTCATGTAGCTTTGCGCGAAATTCATAAAAAACAATAACCTATTGTACAAAATACCCTAGAAAGGAGATGATGTAAAAATACATTTAAAAAAATGATAGACTAAAGAAAGGCACTTTCTCATGTCTGATCGAATAATGGTATTTAATTATTATTCTTACAACACACCTACGCTCCAA
Source organism: Tachypleus tridentatus (assembly GCF_004210375.1). Lineage (NCBI taxonomy): Eukaryota > Metazoa > Arthropoda > Merostomata > Xiphosura > Limulidae > Tachypleus > Tachypleus tridentatus. The sequence continues at coordinate 237,533,439 of NC_134837.1, read as the reverse complement.
AGTGCAGCAAACCATAAATTCAGAATCTTTGTAGATGCTTATTTGGTTTGTTTGTTTTGAATTTCGCGCAAAGCTACTCGAGGGCTATCTGCGCTATCCGTCGCTGATTTAGTACTATAAGACTAGAGAGAGGGCAGCTAGTCATCACCATTTACCGCCAACTCTTGGGCTTCTCTTTTACCAACGAATAGGGGGATTGACCGTTACATTATAACGCCCCCATGGGTGTTTAGTGTGACGGGGTTTCGAACCAGCGACCCTTGGATAACGAGTCGAGTGCCTTAATCACTTGGCCATACCGGGCCTTGTAGGTATTAACCACTAGCTTTCGCCCATCTCTAAACAGTTATGACATACTTGCACAAAATGTGACATATAAACATACTGTAAGAACGAAGCATTAACTTTACAAAGATAAGTAGTTTATTAAAAAATTAGCATTGTCATTTCTTGTGAAAGTTTTTTGTTGTATATTTAAACCTCGCTCATGCCAATAAGTTTATCCTTTTATTTCGGGAGTTACCTGTGTAATATTTATTACCTTTTACGTTTATTGTAGAGATAAACAAAATGACTTATTCATGTGTTTCCTGAGAGACTAACAAAAAAGTCCGCAACTAAAACTATCATAATAAATAGACGGCCCGGCCAGGTGGTTAAGGCACTCCACTAGTCATCTGAGAGGCGCAGGTTTAAATTCCCCTCACACCAAACTTGCTCGCCCTTTTAGCCATGGGGGCATCAAAATGTGACGGTCAGGCACACTTTTCGTTGAATAACCCAAGATTTGACGGGGGGTGATGACTGGCTGCCTTCCCCCTAGTCTTACACGGCTAAATTAAGGACGACTGATGCAGATAGCTCTCGTGTAGCTTTGTGCCAAATTCAAAACCAACCAAAATACACAAAAAGAGCATCTACATATAATATAAATAAACCTGAGGGATGCATAAACTTAAAATGTTAACATTTGAGTCATTTTGTCGTAGTTCTTCACCAGAGTCCCAACCAGTTCCACATAATTTTCGGCCTTGTGATTGCCGAAGAAGCCCAGAACCACTGTAACAAAGCTGCTCCAAGCTTTGTTTTCTTTTATCCTGACCTTTTTGGTGAAATTCTGTGCACTCCAGAATCTTTTTTATTTGCTGTCCAATGAAGACACCAACTTTACCTTCGCCTCAGACAGCGTAGGGAAGAAGTCTCGAAGGCATTTGAAGGCTGCAGACCTCTTATGATGGAAGGTCCTGATATATGATATCAGTTGCATTCTTGCCAGCTCGACGTTTGGAAGGGTCCACCATGCAGAAGTAGCAATTGCGTGAGTGGTCAGTGGATTCATGCCAAATTCTTGGAATAGCGAACTTTAGGGCTCTCTTTTCCTCTCTGTACCATCCTGCAAAAGAGCAAAATAAAAATGTTATTATGAAAAATAAATTTATTTTACTTAGAAGTAATGTGTAAGAGGTTCATGTAAAATATTTTATATGTGATGAAACTTTGTAGAATGGACAGCCACTGCCTGTTGTGGAGATACAAACGTTGAGGGTTTGAAGTTGAAAGGTGGAAGACTTTCGAAACGTCGTCCTCTACACTTAACAGGCTGTTGCTGTCCATTCTACGAAGTTTCATCATAAATACTCAGCTTAAACAATCTATCAAAGAATATTTTATATGTGATATTTCTTCTATACTATTGGAAATTAAAAAAAAAAGATATTTAAATTTTAAAAGGTCTAAGATGTGTATAATATAAAATCTTGCTATTCAAGCAAGAGAAAGTTGTATGTCTTACCTTCTAGAGTTTGTTTTCAATGCTCACAGGTAAAATAAGGAGCTCAGGGTTTGTCTTGATCCCCGATAGGCATGCTGAAATATGTCTTGTTGGCTTCATTCATTTTTGCAGATGTTGTCACAGAGTATTTTTTCGCTCTTGTCTTGATAAATTGGCCACATACATAGCAGAATGAGTCTGGAGAATGCTTGCAGCTTCTTGATGCCATCTCTGATAAAATCAAATAGGTCTATGTGTTCACTTAAGGCAGCTGGAACGAAACTGAACTTGTGAGTGGTGAGCTCCTGTATATATATTATTATGGAAAGTTGTAGGGAATTCTAAAAGGTTCTTGGAAATTCTCGTAAGTTCTACAACATTCTGGAAAGTTCTTGAAAATTCTCTATCAGCTACTCAGCACTGAATCTACCTGGAATGCTCTGGAAAATGGGTAAATTTGAAAATGTCATTACCCAAGTCACAAAAACAAAGTTTGAAGAGAAAAACAGGTATTTTCCATTTACTTTTGGGATAAGCAATTGGGAAATAACAATTGGTAAAAATTTTGTTACATAGTGTAATATATCAGATATATCTTTGCCAGTCGAAATGGCAAAAAAAAATTACTTACTCCGCTATGGCCTTGGAAATATAAACAGTTCACATTATTTAGTACATCTTTTTTTTTTATTCAAGACGACTCGTTTGCTTTCGTTATCGCTGAAGGACATGGCTAATCACATGTTACTGAGGCCTGGTCTTCGAGGCCACAAAGACATAAGTGATAAAATACAAACAAATTGATATAATTGTTCTCTTTCACGAGTATATATACTAACTTTACGGCCCGGCATGGCCAAGTGGGTTAAGACGTTCGACTCGTAATTCGAGAGTCGCGGGTTTAAATCCTCGTCGCACCAAACATGCTCGCCCTTTCAGCCGTGGGGGCGTTATAATGTTACGGTCAATCACACTATTCGTTGGTAAAAGAGTAGCCCAAAAGTTGACGGTGGGTAGTGATGACCAGCGGCCTTCCCTCTAATCTTACACTGCTAAATTCGGGACGGCTAGGGTAGATGACCCACGTGCAGCTTTGCGCGAAATTGAAAAAAACAACAAAAACTAACTTATATATGTTTAAGTATAATAATCAATGAATAGCTCATTAAAGGAAATAAAGTATCCTCATCAGTGACAAAATATAATTAGCATACTAGTAGTGATGGTAGATGTACTTCTGCAACCTTCCCGAAAGTGTTTCAAGAACGAATAAAATCAAAATCAAGAGTGACATGTATCTTATTTCCTGTTTCTTCTGCTCATATATCAAGCTGTGTCGTAACCTACACAGTGCATGTTTCTTCTTGCGAATAATTTCACGCACATATTTTACAGACGTCACGGCTTTACAAATTGCAACCTTAATGATCCCTCATATGACGTCATTTTAGTCTTTACTCATCGACTGACTGACAGACAACATAATACTGAATTGTGGTGCGAGTGGTATTCGATGGGATTTGATATCATCCTTATACAACATCCACAGCACTTTACATATTTATTTATTTTTGAAATAACAAGACGTTGGAACCGCAGCTCCATAGTCTTGTATACTAAGTTTTCAACCACGCACGACCTAATACATAAGAAATAACAGAGCATACATAAAAACTGAAACTAAATGTGCCATTTCAGGTGTATCCGCAAATGCTCCACTCACATAGATAAGTATGAGCAACATAATAATGTTTTTTGTTTATTTTTTGTTAAATTTTGAGCAAGGCCATTCTCGGGTTATCTGTGTTAGAAGTTACAGACTATGGGAATGACAACTAGTAAACACAACTTATCGTTAACTCTTGGGTAACTCTGATTGAATAGTGGGATTGACCATTCCTATAACGCCTCCATGCGGTTGATTAAGATATAACTTTACAATAAAATTATAATTTGCTTGTTAAAAGCAACTTAACACTGATTAATACAGGAATTAGCCAAGAAATGTACCTTGCAACCCTTCAAATACTCACATATCACGTAAACATTCACGCAGCAAACTAAACAATGAAATGTGTGATCTGAGCAAAAACTTGCAACTACAGGCAGCAAACTGAACTTCCGCGTTTTAAATTGCACGATATCTGATTTAAAAAACCGTACTTGAAACAATTACTATTATTTACAACGCAATATGCATGTCGGTTCGATTCCAGTTATCGAATATACTCGCTCTTTCAGTCGTGGGGATCATAATGTGAAAACCAACGTGACATTTCCTTACAAAAAGAGTACTTCAGGAATTTGTGTTGGTTGATACTGACCAACTGCTCTTCCTCTAGTCTATCACATCAAAATTAGGGACAGTTAGCGCAAAGAGTCCTCGTTTAGCTTTGCTTTTTTAAGTTTGTATAAAGTTACACGAGAGTTGTCTGCGCTAACTGTCCATAATTTTGAAGTGATGGTGACTTATATCTGTTTCTTACAACTTCGAGTTAAAAATCTAATACTGAATATTGCTTTTGACTACTGTATTTGAGTTAAATCCCAGATTAACAGATCCTTATTTTTTACTACTGCCAATGGCAAGAGTAATAAAAGCAACAAATTCAAATTTACCAACTCCACATGATAACTGCCTTTGGCGTGGCCTTCACTTTTCCCCCAGTAATAAATAGCATATGACTGCAAAACTGACAAAACATATGACTGTCACTTATAAACTATATGCTTCTAAAATTGGTCGATCGTTTAAGATCACATGCCTACAAAACTTGTCATTTTTAACCCACGTTGGCCCGGCATGGCCAGGTGGGTTAAGGCATTCGACTTGTAATATAAGGATCGCGGGTTCGAATCCTCGTTGCACCAAACATGTTCGCCCTTTCAGCCATGGGAGCGTTATAATGTGATGGTCAATCCAACTATTCATTAGTAAAAGAGTAGACTAAGAGTTGGCGGTGGGTGGTGATGACTAGCGGCCTTCCCTCTGGTCTTACACTGCTAAATTAGGGACGGGTGGCACAGATAGCCTTCGTGTAGCTTTGCGCGAAACTAAAAAAATAAACAAACAAAACAAGTAAACCATGTACTGCTAAAATTGGTCGATCTCTTAAGATCACATGTCTACAAAACTTGTGCCACTTGTAAACCATGTACTACTGAAAATATTCGATCTTTTTCAATGCATTTTGTCTTTAAATGCTTTTGTTGAGATCTTCGTTTTGAATACGTAGTCAAGATTCTATTCATGAAAATATCACTTAGCTATTTATTGTTTTAAAAAGTAAAATAATCACTGTGATTGAGCTTTAAACATTTCATTTACGTCTACCGAAAGTTTATCACTTCTAGGCACTCCAGTATTTATTTATCCTCGCTAAGCCAGGACTTGTTGAAAGAATTACGAAGGACGAAACATTTAAGTGACCTTCACTTTATTTGTCAGCTTTTCTCAGATGTTAATTATGAAAGGATTTTTTTTCTTCAAGTAACCAGCCATGTGGGTCAGGGGTGTAGCCAGAGTAAATGATAGGTCAAATAACCCACATATTTTAAAAATTCTGAAAGATGCATCATCTTCTGATTAAAAAAATAAACATTTTACTTTCATGTAACTTACTTAACTTTTTTTATTCATATAGAAGAAATGGACCACAATCCCTACCTCATCCCACTGTGTAGTGCTAGTTACGTTCCTGGTGAAAGTTAATGATTGAACAAGTAAGTGTGATACTAGCAAGGATGAATTAAAAGAGATGGTAATTGAGTGTCGAAAATCATAAGTAAAATGAGACCAATATTCAATCAAGATTATCTAAACAAACATGTTTATCCAACTCTAACGTGTCAGCTTCCTCTTCTCAACGCCTTCCATCTTACAAAAAGTTGCCACAGCACGTGACTTTCTATCACTCGTACAATAAGGGCACTTTAACCATAAGAAGGTAAACAGAAAACGTTGATAATGAACGGCCTTCCTCATTCATCCTCTCAGAAATAATGTCTGTTTGTTCGGAATGTTCGCATACACCTACAAAGAAGATAAACAAAAACTCAACATATACTCTTCAAAACAAGAAACGCAAAAAGATGATATTTTTGTTATTTTAAAGAGAAATATGTGTAATAACGTTACAAGCTCAGAGTATGTGATGTTACACGTGTTAAGGCACTGATTGTCAGACCAAAATGACAATAAAAGTTGTGCACTTTGAAAACGGAGGAAAACATCGGATTTTTCGCCAAAACTCATGCGTGTCCAATAAATTTGTTTGAGAGATCTGCATGTTCTGCAAGTGCAACATGTGTAAATTCCATATAAAAGTGACGGGTTCTCGGTTTCCATAGCTCAGCGTTAAGCCACCGGCACGCAATACAGTTACGCCAAGACTGACTGAAGCGCAACGCAATAACGCCAATGGTCGCTTGAAAGCAGGCGAATCTCGATCAGATTTTGCCAGTGCTGTGAATGTCCACCCAAGCACCATCACAAGGCTATTGAATCGTCACCAACAACTTGGATCAACTCATGACCGTCCACGATCTGGCAGACCTCGTGTGACCACGCCTGCACAAGATCGCAACATCCGGTTACGTCACCTTCGGGATAGGACCACCACTGCGACGTCTACTGCCTCAACCATACCAGGGCTGCGTAGGATTTCCGATCAGACCGTACGCAACCGTCTACGAGATGCAGAAATCCGACCTCGACGTCTAGTCAGAGGAGCCATCCTCACCTAGCAACATCGTCAAGCGCGGCTGCAGTGGACTCGGGCACATCGGGTATAGCCTCATCGACGATGGAGGCATGTTTGGTTCAGCGATGAATCACGTTTTATGCTTCGTAGGCAGGATGGAAGGACCAGTGTTTACCGTCGTCGAGGTGAACGTTTTGCAGCAAACTGTGTGCAGGATGTTGACAGATTTGGTGGTGACAAAAGGTCTGTTCTGGCATCGTAGGCGATGGCAGCCCACACCTTTTGCACATTCAAGGGAATCTTACGGCTCAACGATACGTCGACGAGATTCTTAGGCCCCATGTGCAACCCATCATGGTGAACGTCAACGACGTTTTTCAACATGACAACGCCCGTCCTCACACAGCCCGAATCACCACTGTCTTCTTGAGACACCACAACATCAACGTTCTTCCCTGGCCCTCCAGATCACCAGATGTAAACTCCATCGAACACATTTGAGACGAGTTGGACCGACGTCTGCAACGGCGACAACCTCAACCGCAGACTCTACCTCAGCTTGCAGCAGCTTTGCAGGCTGAGTGGACAGCCATTCCATAAGATGTGATTCGTCGTCTCATCGCTTCCATGGGCAGGAGATGCCAAGCAGTTATTGATGCTCACGGGGGCCACATTTGTTATTGACGTTGAGGGACGTTACACTTCACCTAGTGAGCGTGGACTTCGCCTTTGCAGACTTTGGATGTTCAGCAGTGAATGTGCAAAGTTTCACACATGTCATAAAGAACTACCCGGAATAAACTTGTTAACAATTTGTCTCATATTTTGCCTTTTGCGTTTCTTTTTTTTGAAGAGTATACTAAGAAACCAAATAAACACAGCAATAAAACTATGCTCATCAGATAAAATTAACGACGAATTAGACAAAATAAAACAATACTTCACCAACATCAATAAGTTTCCTCCACAAACCATAGAAAACATTATACGCACACACCTAGACAGAAAGCAAAATCAACCAACTAAAGTAAATATATCTCACGAATCAAAAAATCACGAAACCATATACTGCTCCAACCATATATTTCCGACATCAGCAGAAAAATAACCAACATTTGGCAAGAACTAGTAACAAAATACGACATTCCAGTTAATACCAAATTTATTCAAAAACCAGGCTCAAAACTGAGGTCTATACTATGTAAAAAGTTACGCTGACAAACACCACACCAACATTATTTATAAAATACAATGTGATAATTGCCACGACTTCTATATTGAAGAAACAAGTAGAAAAATGGAAACCAGATTCAAAGAGCATAAAAATTCGTTTTCGAACACTGCAAGTCAAATAAATGCAGCATAACCATAGAAAACACTCAAATACTAAATAAAAAAACAAACATAAAAAACGCAAAATTAAAGAAGCCTTACTTATACAACAACTCAAGCCCAAAATAAACCAATACAAAGGAACACCTTTATACCTATATTAAAAATAATATAATAAAGAATAATAATAAAATAAATAATATAAAATTATATATTCAAACATCTAAACACGCCCTCTACATTCCGACACTCAGTTACACAAATCCTTTCAAACATGTGGCCAGCTTCCGGTCAGTTACCTCTTTCTTTCTTTGTGAGCCTGACGATGACCAAAGAAGGTCGAACCGTTGTTCGCTCCTCTACATAAAAAAATTTCTCGATCTAAACGAGCTGTTTTTACATATATAGAAATGTAAACACACAAATGAAACTTAGTCAATCACTTCTTTAAAAATTTTTCTCGATAATCGAACAGTAACAAACATGGTATTCGAAAAACTTATTAATTTGACTGTTTACAAAAGAACTCACTAATTATCGGTGTTTAACTTATCAACTCTTAAAGTTGTTTAAGTTTTAATTTCGCGCAAAGTTACGAGGGCTATCTGCATTAGCTGTTCTTAATTTAGTAGCGTAAAACAGCTGGTTGTCACAACCCACTGCCAGCTTTTAGGCTCCTGTTTTGCCAACAAATAATGGAATTGACTATCAAGTTATAACGCTCTCACTTCTCAAAGGACGAGGATATTTGGTGAGACGGGGATTCCAAACTGCGATCCTCAGTTTGCACGTCAAAATCCCAATCCACCTGCCATGCTGACACCTAACGGATGACCTACTTCCAGCTCACTGGTATTTTTATACGATATGTCTTAGATTTTAAAGAGATCGAAACTTTTATTTTACACCACGTAAAATAGTGGTTTCAGTGAATAAAATATAAAAAAATAAAAATACAACACTGTCTCTTTCTTTTATTATAAAGTCCCTTGATTGTAATCACAACCTTATTTCTAATTATTGAGTTTTAAGTTTAGTAACAAGGTTGTGATTTACATCTACTAAAAATTAACATTCATAAATCGACATTACGAGCTCTATATTTAATTAAAGATTTTAAATAAAGCATAATAAAAATTCAATGAACAAAACGAAATTTCTGATATCTTATTGTGTCTAGATTGTCTATTCGCAAAGAATTGTTAGTGGGTTTCTTTTCTGAGCCTTATGGTATGAAGTCACCTGTTCTCTTGTCAACAGAGTGGTTTTATGTAAATCAAGTACATCCACTGGTGATCACCTGGAAGTGGTCTTAACTCTTTAATAAGTTGGCTTTACACTGGAAAATACTTTGTTGAAGTACTTGCACAAAAATCTAGAGTATTTATCATTGAATTACCACTTTATTGGATTACCGAATTACTCTGAAGTTAACCAAAAAGCCATTCTCTCAACAACACATTTAAAAAGACAATAACTTTGAACTGCTGAGACTGCCTGTACACCTAAATTTTACAAAACCATCTTACTGAATTTTTCACTGCATAATATTGTCCTTCTCAACACCGACTTAACTTTGGAGTTTGTTGATATTTCACAGCCATACCATATCATTTCGATGAAATAAATACTTATCAACATTGACATGCGACTTAGCATATTTTTATGTCCACTTGGTGAAATAGTACATCACAACAATAATTTATTTATTCCAAGTGTTACTCTATGACAGAAGACCAAGCAAATTGACAAAATATCCGTACTGTTTCTTTTATGGATTATTTTCCTTACAGCATCGTTCACAATATTTTATCAATTCTCTACAGATCTCTATCACCCAACCCAAAACAAGTGATCTCTTACTCAATCTAATGTCTTCTTACCACCTAAGTAACCATCTGTTGAAATGCATTGGAAATGATGGAGAGCTCCTGGATGAAGAGACTGTAAAAGGCTGACCTTCTAGCAGATATTCCCGAACCACCTCAATGTTGTTTGATCTGTATGAAGAGCAAACTTTTACCCATAAATGAAATGGTGGATATAACTTAAGGTTCAAACAAAACTCAATAGCTATTTTCACGTTATGCAACACTCCCTTTTGCATCATCCATTGCCTTGTTATAGTAAATACTCACAATTTGTTTCTGCTTCATATTTATGACAACCGTGCTCTTACCACAAAATCCTGGCATCGGTCTTCAAAATGAGTGAATATTCAAGAATAAGGAATGCTAATCCAGGAGCGTCATTAATTCTTTCTTCAATTTACTGAATGCTTATTCACAATAACCTTAATTTACTGTGCATCAAAAAAAAATCTACTTGGATTTATATTTGTCAAACAATTTTACTATTTTTTTAAGATAATTTACTGCTAAAAAGAACCAAGCATTGCTCAAACGAGTCATAAGCTTTGCAGACCTGAAATCTATTATAACTTATTCAATAAGTTAAGGAATGCAAGTTTATTTCAGAAAATTAACTGATATGCCTGCATGGAAGTAGACAGAACTTGTAACTATAGAGAATCTACTTCCTGAATACAACAGGTTTCTTGAGAAACCCACGGTTATAGCAATTAAAAAATGAGCCACGCTAATAAAGAGGTTTAGGTTGTTGAATGAATTCCAATGAAAGAAAATATATAATACAAAAGTTAAAGGACCGAAATCTTTGCACCAAAGTGAAATAACCAACACAAGTTGATGAATATAGTACAAAAGCGTGTAACCTCTGGAAATAATTGAACAATTAGAAATAGAAGATAATTTGCATACCTTTGTTACAAATCAGTATAACTGTGGTACTTAACCTGCAATTCAGCTGATGATTCCACAGTTTCTGAGACTCGAGGTTTTTTCAACATTATGATACATGGATTGAAAGAATGCCTTACACAGCAGCCAACAATGCAGAGCTACTTTCTCTGACCACATTCGTGCATAAACGTTGGTATAAACTCTGCACTGTCAATAACAGGAAGATAACTTTGTCAGTAAGTTGTAGATTTTCATTCGGAAGAACAGCTCTGGATATTGGCAGACTCCTCTCCAAAACCGAATAAATTAATCATTATATGATAGTTGCAAGATATTATTTCAATAAGTGGATTAATGTGCATGTACTGATTGATATTTTATCTCAAACACTTGCTGGAACATTAGCTAGACAGAAGATGACTCATTTTAAAAGTCTGTTGTTTGATAAATTGTGAAAGTTATCGTGTGTGTAGCGAAGACTTATTTTCATTCTGATAGTTCATGTCAAAAGAAATGTTGTATGTTCCAAGTTAATGCCATCATGGCTAAAGTATGCTCTAAAGTTCTTAGATATTTGAAGTATCTTTAAAAGCAGTAAATGATATATGATAAGCCTTAAGGTTTTGTTTGTTTTCATTTTCACGGAAAGCTACACGAAGGCTAACTGGAATAGCTGTTCCTAATTTAACAGTGAAAGAAGGCAGGTAGTCATACCCACTCACCGCAGACTTTTGGGCTACACTCTTACCAACGAACAGTAGGTTTGATCGTCACACTATGACGTCCCACGGTTGAAATGGTGAGCATGTTTAGTGGTACGAACTCCGCACCGTATGTTGTTGTTGTGTCAGAAACCGAAAGTTTGAAGGAAATAAAATTTTAATCAATTCTAATCTTGAAGTAACTCACAGCTGGTTCAAGGTAGCATTAATGGCTGTTTTTTATAAGCTAGAATAATTGATTTATCAAATACTTGCAAAACGAGGCTTAAAGTATGAATCTTGTGAAACCAGCTGTTACCAAACACGGTTAAAACTTTCAGCAAGTGTGTAATAAGAATTATTATATCTTGTTACTTGGTTAAGAGCAGCCGCTTGAAATAGTTTGTGCTGTGGATAAGTTGTCTTATCTCTGACTCGAAATTTAAAATGGGTAATGACCAAAGATGAACGAGAAGGATCAGTGGCGTACTTAGGTAAGAACTAGAGACGGCTCAGCCCCAGGACCCATGGTCTTAATGGGAACCCATTGATAATTTTATTATCTGTAAAATTACATGGGATGTAGGACACTCAAAATTTAGAAGCCCCTGGGCCACATAACCTTAAATTCACCACTGACAAGGAAATAATTTTATTTACTATTCGTTCTGCGTTATTACATAAAGTCCAAGTCGAAATACAAACATACCACAAATACAACTTGAAAGACAAATAAATATTAATAAAACTGATTAAATTGATTATATATACGGTTCATATATTACTTAGTTTTCATTTAGGTTTTTCTATCCCAAAATTACCTACCTTCTTTTCATGAACATGTTAAAAACAACGACCGGTTGTCATCTCATTTGCCTGTGTTGTAGAACAGTTTATTGGGTTGTCACCTGATATGAGTTTTTGTTTCGTAATGCGAGAAACATAAATAAGGTCACATCGATTTCAGTGTTTTGGCCACCTGCATTGTTTTTCTGTGAAAACGTTGATAAACTCCTGCATCTTAAATATTAAACTGAGAAGTCGTATTCAATTTCCACTTACTGGACAGAGCCTGAGGAAAAAATTCACGATTTCCTCACAGAAAATACCATTTGTTTTGATAATACTTGTTCTATGTCGAACAGGATCTCGAACAGCTGATCTTTTTCACATTAGTCAACTATCACAATATAAAGGACAAAATCAACGCAGTTAAACAATACATTCGATTCACCATGATGCGGAATATCTATCTGTGTATGGTATTTGCCCAAGCGGCGGTGTCGGCAACACCTGTGAAGAGTGAGTGATTATAATTATAGATCACAATTAATACGTACGTTTTCAAAGAATGTTATAACTATACAATTTCATGAGGTAATAATATCTAGATTAAACTTCATAAGGGTCTAGCTTTATCGATTTGACACACATATTTGTAGTAAAATATTGAAACAGTATAATATAGGTTATTAATATGTTTCTTCGTCTTAAGCTTAATATATGATTAAATTTAGTTTGATATTAACGTTGTTCAGATTTATATGTTGTTACGTTGTAGAAATTCTAACAAAATATTAATTATTTTGCTAAACTAATTTTACTAAACACCTTCACAAAATATGACAATAAACACAACAAGCATTTAATCTGTGAGTGAGGCATATGTTAAAGTTACATTGAGAGCTGAGTGGATTATATTCAAACGATTTTCCAAATACAAATCAACAAATCACTCGACAAGTCACAGAAGATTTGAATTCATAGTGCAACAGTACAGATATATATCAGAACTTTTCGGGAAGAGTTTGTAACAGCCCTTTTCTATGCAAAATATTCACTCACTCAGATGTGTCCAGACACAGAATTTAGACTTTCCAAGACGGGGATATCCCTTGTACTCGGTGGCTAAACGATACAGGAAAAACCTAATCGTGTTGAAATTGGAACACAAATACTATCTAAAACGTATGTTTTTGCTTATAGCACAACCACATAGGGCTATCTGCTATGACCACCTAGGGAAATCGAACCCCTACTTTTAACGTTGGAAATCCAAAGACTTACCACTGTCCCATCAGGAGACTCCTCCAGAAAGAGACCTGTAACAAATCGTACACCATCTGTAACAAACAAATAATGGTGTCGTATAACAGTTGAGAATCCACGAACACAAAGGTCAGTTCAAAAAAAGCCGTCCACATGTTGGAGTCAACAATACGTAACATAATAAAGAAGGATTAGAAAAGCAACACAAGTCACTTCCACAACGTGTTGTATACACCAAAAGGTGGAGAATGAAATGAATATTCTTGCTATTCCATACGAAAACATACTGTTAAAGCCGCTTGTAACCCATCTTGTCCATATACTAGATAGTTTATGGAAAAGAATCAGAGGGAAGTATGCATCAGACATAAGAGCCTACCGCCATAACCTTTTGCAACAGAACTTCGCTGCGAGGCTACTGTTAAAATACTCGGTTGTGAGATAGACCAGAACATGATTGAACGTGGCCACATGGACGGCAGCGACTTGGCAAAACTCCAAAGTATTCAATTCGGTATAATTTGTTTTGGATTTCTGGTTAACTATAGTATTTTTATAAAACATTTAAAGGCAATACGGATGAAAATATTCTTAATTAAACAAACAAATTAAGCATTACATTTTAAGAAAATCTATAACGTGTCATTCATCCATGTTTAGTTTTACTTTCTCTCTGTGACTATTTTCTTTGAGTTTTAGTGCTAGAGACGTCAAAATCTAGAATGATTTTAAACAAAATATTTTCGTAGCCTTATTAGATACGAACACGATAAATATCAAAGACTACATAAACTGAACTCGCAAATCTATATTACATTCATAAATACATGAATCTACTCTAGTCTTGTGTTTTACTACCAACTTTGAAGAATTTAATTAAAAATTGAAGAAACGTATATAATTTTATTTAATGTATATTTATTTCATGTTAGGGTCACTGGAGCACCTTGGAGATCTTCCTCTGTATCACAAAGGTGAGTTGCAAAAGTTTTACCAGGAAAACAGTTTTATCAAGACATTAACTTAGATAATATATGGAAGCCTCAAACTTTGCATAGTAACACACGTACGCATAACATTTCAAATGGGTAACTGACAATTACTTTTTAGCATCACATCGCGCATGTTTCATCCCTAAGAGAGATGTTTTTATGTCGCTTTATAATGAATCTTCTATGATATGATGCTAAAAATCAATTTTCAGCAATTCATTTAAAACTTTGTATGTGTGTGTGTCACACGTGACTGTATATTGCAACTCGCGTGCTGTGTTTACTGTTGTTTTTCTAAAATTGATTATGATCGTATGAAATACACAAGTGTAAAAATAAAGACAAAAACGGTTCCATTATCAATGTCTACATATATTTTATATTTTAAAAAATACCGAACAGCAAAAGAGACATGTATTTCTGAAGATAATCTCTACAATGTTCGTAAATTTATATATACGTGCACTAAAAATATTAAATAATTTAACTATTTTTAGCAACTTTAACAAAAAAGCATAAGAACATTATGATATTTTACTAAATATAAAGTGTGAAAATTTTCAAGACTTTACTAATATATCACATTTATATATTTCTCATAGAAATATTTTGTATTTATTTATGTTTAGACCTTTTCGAAGGTGACATAGCAGGAGTGGATCCTTTCAGCGTACGTAAAACTTAACACGTTTTTTCTTTTCTTTTTTACTTAGAAGCCATATAAAATATTAAAAATAGAAGAAAGGTGTTTTAACCCTAAACCTCAACATGGCAGTTAGCTAGCTGTTTTGTGGAATAAATATTTCCATTATATCGCCAATCAAAATACAAAGTACTGAAAAAATATCTGATCAGCAGGATTTTCATTTTATTGGGAGCTAGGTCTGATTATGTATTATTTTTTTCCGAAAGGGATGCCTAAAGCCGCTTAGAGGGGTCACTTGTTTTAACTCCTCGCGCCACAATGCAGTAGTGTGCTGTCTGTTAGTCAGTTAGAAAAAAATTAAAATGACGTCACACAAGAGATGCTCATTTCGTACTGTATGAAACTTGCACGTGTTATGTATCACGAGAAGAATTAGATATTCTGTAGGCTAAAACACAGCATGACATATGACCTTAAAAATAAAAAAATAAAATTTTCATATTATTTACTCTTGAAACAGAACACTTTCGTTGACCTTGCGGAAGTACAATTATTTATATTAATACTGTATAATAGTATGAATGTGTATATAATATAAAATATCAAAACGTTTTTTGTAAAAATAAATGATAATAAAATAGAGTCATCATTTATATTTATATTTTATAATATGATCACAATTTCATACTAAACTAACGTCGCAAGGGAAAAAATTCCCACAAGCTTTTAAAGGCTTGATTGTCTGTTCAGAATGTTACATCATCCGTATAGTGGGATATTTTGTAATTCTAATTACTGTAATCCAGCCAATGTGAATATGTAACTCCAGCTTTTAAATACAATTATAAAACTTTTGCAGGATAAAAATGCCATTGTAGACTATACTTTATTGTGGCCTGAAGGAATTGTGTATTATGAGCTAGGATCTTCGGTTGGTAAGTGACTGGGATCTACAGTTATTTCGTGTCTTAGATTATCAGTTAGTTAGTGTAAAACATTCTTTCGTGTGTATATCTATATATAAAAATGTAACTAAATTACGTGTATTCATAGACGCATACAATTTAATTTAACCAATATAATTCTAAGTTTCAACAGTACCTTCCATAAGATAATTCGGAATGAATTTTCATCAACTTTGGCAGAAAGTATCCAGCAGTATATTCTTGATGGAATGAATGAATACCATGAAAAAACCTGTATTCGCTTCAAAGAGAAAACTCCACTAACACGTGATTACTTAAGTATCGAGTGGTACGACGGGTAGGTTGCTTTCTTCTTCTTATCCTTTTAATGATTTATTACTTTATTTTATTTCTTGGTAAATATTTACCCCTAATGTATTAATTATAGCGTTCTGCCTTTATACATTGTTTGCAAGTTCATTTATTGTTTTCGGAAATATTTTGTTGCAAACTTCTCCAAATTGCTGTAATGTTCTAATCTTATACGTACTGCGAATCGTTTGAAACGTTGCGCACGCAAGCAAAGTTCAAAAGTCACTTTTGAAAAAAAGGCATGATTAACGTTTATGTCAAACTTTGTTTCGAAAGCATGATATTCTACAATAATAAATTAAGAATGAATCACATTATCATTTATATTTCAAAATGTGACATAATTTAAAAATGAAAATGTAGATTTATGGTATGTTGTTGTTCAGCGACTCTTAGCATGACTTAATGTTCAACAATTATTTTTCGCAAGGGGCGGTATAAGCAACTCAGAGCTTTGGCTTTGAGTGAAACGAAAAGTGGAATACAATTTCCCTGTTTTTAAAATACATGAATAATTTCAATTTATAGATTAACTTAAATCCTTCTTTTCACTGGGGACGGATACTTTTGCTTGTTTGGAATATTCTTAAAAGCTAATTAATATCTACTACGATTGTGTGCAGAAAAATCTAAGCAGAGAGGTAATAGGTTGTGTGAATTAATGAGCTTTTTAAGCTGTTTCGAGGCCAAGCATGGCCAAATGGTTAGAGCATTGGGCTCATAATCTCAGGGTCGCGGGTTCGAATCCCCGTCACAGTCTTTCGGCCGTGAGGACGTTATAAAGTTATGATTAATCCCACTATTCGTTGGTAGAAGAGTTGTCCAAGAGTGGTGGTGATGACTAGCTGCCCTCCCTCTAGTCTTACAGACTATAAGTTAGGAACATGTAGCATTGATACCGCTCCTGTAAAAAAGCAAACAAACAATTGAAGGCAGTAGTGGCTTAATGGTCAATGTTCTCAAATTGTGAGCTCTCATACCACAAAAGCTCATTCCACAGTTTTGGTCATGAGTTCGCTATAAATGTGACGCACAATCCTATTATTTAGTGAGACAAAGATAGCCCCAAGGATTGGCGATGGCTTCTGTTGATTATATGATCTCTTTAGTCTATCAGATGAAAGTTAGTGAAATAGTTTAGTTTTAAAATACACTTATTTATGTTTTTGGGAATTGTATAATTATTATATCTGTCTTAATCCTACAATAAATTTAAGACTTATTTTATACAATATGAATTGTTTGATCCAATTCATTAATTTTTACGGAGGTCGAGCACGTTATATTCTAACGATTTTTGGATCCTCTCTATGTCCTTACAGTTTATGTTCTATCTGATGACTGTTCATATTCTTAAAAAAAGATATGCGAAGTGATCCGTCGTAAGGTTTCCAGATCTGGGACATACCCTTATTCCATACTGCTTTCCAGAATCATTATAGTGTACAAAATTGAAGTAGTCACAGGCTTTTTAAACAAGTTTATCGCTTACAAGTCCCTTGGCGACAAGTGTAGCTGAAACCAGCAATTCGACCAGTATTCCAATGGAATACCACTAATACGTTTTATACTCCAATTACTTGATGTATGGTACAGTTGAACGGATGTGTAGTGGAAACTACTTATGTGCACGTGACTTATGTAGCTTTTCAAGACGGAGGTTTTTCTTTTTAACGTAATGAACCTTTGCTTGGGGCAGTGAGTGACTTCTGCCAATGTCCCTTCTGTTAGTGTATTCTTACCTTTTAAAAGACACTACACTTTACTTAGAACTGCTGGGATAAAACTTGTTGCAAGTTATTTCTTGATAATCCTGGTGAGTCATCTGATCCATATTCCTTTACTTTTTAGTGCTATTGAGTATAAGGAATATCCTTGTCTTAAAAATTATAAATACTCGATCTAGACATATCTTTGTAATCTGAGTGTATGGATATCTTGCGTTGGAAAGGGCTGTCCAGATACTTCCCAAAACCGATCAATTTTCGGCGGTATCACACTAAAAATGTAACACCAAACGAGGTCGAAATGTAATTCTGATACATACCATTTTACTGCAACTTCATGACAGTTGTGGTTGTCACCTGACTTGCTGAGTCGTGTATCAGAAACATTTGATATAGCGTTACGTCACCATTCTCATACCTCTGTAGTTTATTAAATCAGTAGATTATATTCTGGACAGACAAAATAGAAATTTTTATTCAAACACAGATGTTGGTCTATGGTCGGTCGACAAGGCGGGATGCAAAACCTATCGCTAGGAAGTGGCTGTCATTGGAAGGCTCTAGTGGTTCATGAGTTGGGACACGCTATAGGTTTTTGGCACGAGCAAAGCAGAGCAGATAGAGACGACTACGTTGAAATTCTCTGGGACAATATTTTGCCAGGCAAGAAAAACGTTATTTCATAAAATAGTATAACTTACTTTGATAACGTTAAGGTTAAAAATATAATCAAATAAAACTTCTTTGTTAACTTGACGCTTAATTGAGAAGTCCGATTTTTTAAAAAAAATGCTACTTCTTCTATACATAGTAAATTAATTAATTAATACAGGGTACAATGTTAACTATAAAGTGAAAAGAAGTAACATTAACGACTCTTGTTTTTCTAGGTTTAGAATACAACTTTGATAAATTAAAACCATGGGAAAACAATTATCTTAGTGACAAGTTTGACTACAAATCTGTTATGTTGTATGGAGAAACGGCTTTCTCAAAAGATGGAAAATCTCCTACTATTAGAGCCAAACAGCCTGGAGTTATCATCGGACCTGTTTGGAAGAAGCCTGGCTTGAGTAGGAATGATATTTATAGAGTCACAAGGTTATATGAATGTTTTGGTAAGTTAAGAAAAATTAACTCTTTAGATCAAGATGTTTAATTAACTAAATGCTAAAAATGTGTAATTTTAAGAAAATATCTTCTTAATTTGTAAAATAATATTGAAAAAACATTTTTTTAAATTTGAGAATACTGATGAACTATTTTATAAAAAGAATCTGATGCGTTTGGGCACAACTTTTATCGATCTTTCGTGTTGTCAAAGGAATTGAGTGTTAGAATAAAAAACAGTCATTACAAATTTGGTTAAAAATCGTTTATAAATTCTCGTAAAATATTACAATTATTGGTGAGTCACAAAGTGAATCAAGTGGCAGATTGAGTTTGATGAATCTAACTATTTTACTCTATAATGTAGAGATCATTTATAATAGAGAACTTCACTTTGATAAAATTTCTATATAATTTACTATAGAGCACGATTGTTGCTCACCTATCATAAAGTTGCTGTTTTATCTTACGTTAAAACAATTAAGGGTCGAGCATGTTATACTAAAAATATTTTGAATATGCAAATCAGCAAGTCACGTGACAAAAACAGTCAAAATAATATTGCGGTGGTGTGACACGTATCACTTTGACGCATAAGTAGTGTAACTCTACAAAAAAAAAAAGTTCGCTTTGGAAAAGGTTATTTAACACTATACATCAGTTTTCGATACCCGTAGAGGGCAGAGTACACACAGACCATCGGGTAGTTTGTGAAAAGTAACAAACTAACCATTTGTGCGATTTTAAAATAAAGATTTAAGACACATTTCCATTGCTCCACTAGGTTAAATATAAACTGCTACATCATTTTAAAGTTATTAACTGATTTTATGTTGAAGAAAATTTGAAGAGGGTAGTCAACATCTATAACCTCCAGATTAAAATGTAACTTTCCAACTGTAAACGTTACACTTCCTGAAACTGTTTTCACAGAAATACCCAAGATGTCTGTGTTGTTTCTTTAAGCACAATGAATTTCCTGCGCTGCTCTCACTGCAGAGATCGAGCCAAGATTTTTGGTACTAACAAGTTCAGTATTTCGTGGACAAAAACGATGCAAGTCTTGATAGCTACTGATTCAACATTGGTTTTCTGCCACAAAGTCAGTATTATTATATGAAATATTTTATGTTTACCGAGCTGTTTAAAGACCAGTATGCTTCTGGTTAACATTTTAGTGAAATGGTCCCCCACTGGCACAGCACCATGTCTGCGGACTCACACTGCTAGAAACCGAATTTCGATACTAGTGGTGGGTAGAACACAGATAGTCCATTTTGTAGCTTTGTGTTTAATAAAATATTTGTTATTTATAAGTACTTTCACAAACTTCCAACTGAAACAATAGCCTGAAATTAACTCTTACTTGACTCTCATCCGTAGTAACTAAGAATTTTTTGTTCACATACATTTATTACTCGTAAGTGAATTCAAATGTTATTTACATTTTACTTTTTGAAATTTTTTGTTTTTGGTTTTTGAATTTCGCGCAAAGCTACTCGAGGGCTATCTGCGCTAGCTGTCCCTAATTTAGCAGTGTAAGAGGGAAGGCAGCTAGTCATCACCACCCTCCGCCAACTCTTGGGCTACTCTTTTACCAACGAATAGTGGGATTCACCGTCACATTATAACTCCCCCACGGCTGGGAGGGCGAGCGTGTTTGGCACTTTTTGAAATAAAATGAGTTTCGTAAAATTAGAATTTTCTGTATATAAATTTGAATGCATATATATAGTTGAATATATATGTCGTGGATTAAATACATGGATCCTCCCTTTTAATTGGTTATCAGTTGTAAGTATCATGGTTTTGCACATACAATCTTGTTGAATAACTGAAATGAAAGGATATCCTCGATGCTGTTTGGGTGTTATCATGCAGTTATTTGGAACAAGAAATTACACCTTTTATTTTGATAAATAGGTATAATTCGGATGAGTATGTCTTGTCAAAACGCGAATTTATTACTGTTATACAAATTCAAATATATTTATATGTGTTTACTGCACAACAATTCCATAACTGAAGTGTGATATTGGGATTCAGTTGACCGTAAAAACAACACATAAGACTTGGGATTTTTAAAATGTTTTTACACCAATCTTGAGACGTACTAAGATTTTTTTTTCTGTTATTAACCAGCATTGCAATCTATTTTTGCTTGAAAAACTA
Organism: Tachypleus tridentatus; assembly: GCF_004210375.1. Taxonomy (NCBI): domain Eukaryota; kingdom Metazoa; phylum Arthropoda; class Merostomata; order Xiphosura; family Limulidae; genus Tachypleus; species Tachypleus tridentatus. The sequence goes on along the minus strand of NC_134837.1, from coordinate 237,512,197 downwards.
ACTCAAAGTCTATATAGATATTTTGGTGCTGTTTTCATTTTGTAATAATAATGCCAGTTATAACATTACATATACAATTGCATCAGACGTTGTTATATGTATACTTCTTAAATGAATTAGTAATATGCTTTTCTAACAACGTATTTAAATTACAGGCGAAGTTCGACCACCACCGCCAGAAGTTCCAGACTTTCTCTGTAACTTTGAACAAAATGATTGCGGTATGACAAACCAAGAAAACATGGGTAGCGAATTTGTTAGATCTTACGGAACGCTTGGAGGAAGAACAGGTGAAATCCTAATGCTATGTTACATGGCATCATATCGCACGGAATGTAGTTAATATGAAACATATTTCTGTATCACGTAAAAATAATTTTGAAACGAAGTAGGATTTTAAATGTGAAAACAATAAGCTAAATGTTTGTCATAGTCGAAAATATAATTTCATTTTTAAAGAAAAATATATTTCGATATTCCAGGTTATTTCATGCGAGTACGAAAAAATAATAACAAAGATTCTTATGCCGGTCGATTGATTACTCCGATGTTTGAAATGTACGGACGAAGGAAAATGTGCATTACTGTAGACGTGTATATGGGTGGAGATGGAGCAAGAAACTTTAATATTTACCGTCAAGATCAAGAAACTAAGAAGCTCTTTGAAACAACAAACGTTACAAACAAATGGCAAACACTTCATTTTGATCTGGTCACATCTTATAAGAAAATTAGGGTAAGTTACTTAAATGTAGAAAGCTATATCACATGTCTAAATGATTGGGTTGGTTTGTTTTGAATTTAGCGCAAAGCTACACGAGGGCTATCTGCGTTAGCCGTCCCTAATTTTACAATGTGAGGCTAGAGGGAAAGCAGCTAGTCATCACCAACCACCGCCAACTCTTGGGCTACTATTTTACCAACGAATAGTGGGATCGACCGCACATTATAACGCCCCACTGCTGAAAGGGCGAACATGTTTGGTGTGACGAGGATTCGAACCCCGACCCTCGGATTACGATTCGAGTACCTTAACCACCTGCCAGGCTAATTATTAGCAGTGCGCTGAGTTTAGCAATAGATTCTCTTTGTCCACTGATAGAAAAATTAATTAGTAAAAACGAGCAACAGTAGTCACTCTAATGAAAAACGGAAAATAATATTTATTACTACATTAAGGTAGGTCCGGTACTGCCAGGTAGTTAAGGCGGTTGACTCGTAATCTGAGGGTCGCGGGTTCGAATCCCAGTCACACCAAAAATGCCCTTTCAGCCATGGAGGCGTTATAATGTGCAGTCAATCCTGCTATTCGTTGATAAAAGAGTAGCCCGAGGGTCGCGGGTTCGAATCCCAGTCACACCAAAAATGCCCTTTCAGCCATGGAGGCGTTATAATGTGCAGTCAATCCTGCTATTCGTTGATAAAAGAGTAGCCCAAGAGTTGGCGATGGGTGGTGATGACTAGCAGCCTTCCCTCTAGTCTTTGCTAAATTAGGGACGGCTAGCGCAGATAGCCCTCGAGTAGCTTTGCGCGAAATTCAAAACAAACAAACATGAAGGTAAGTATATTTGCAGTTTTTAATGTTTATGTTGTTATTCTGTAGCCGTAATTTGTTGAAGAGAATAATTAAAATACATACAACAATTGTCACCAGGACATAATGGAATATTCAAAATGTCCATCAAAGCGCATTAGTTTTGGGTTGGGAAACACTGTCTGAGGTGTATATTATTCAACTTTCCCTTCCAGTCGACGAAAAACAAGTTTCGTCATACTTGATTTAATAGTTTCTCTGTTTGAAAATAAGCTAACATTCTGTATACGAGGTCTGTTAAAAAAATACGCGGACTGTTTGAATTGCGCGGCTCCAGTTGGTTCCAAGGGAATCCGCTTGGTGTCGCTAGGTTCGCACAGATCAGCTGATTACGACGCCATTTCCCGATTGCAGATATCTTCATTTGTGTATTAGCTACGCGGTCTTAAGTGAAATGCGATTTTTTCGTTTGGCGGATTTCAGAATGAATGACCTGAAGGAGCAACGACTGGCTGTAAAATTTTGTGTTAAACTTGGAAAATCTGCGACTGAAACTTTTGCTATGCTTAACACGGCTTACGGTGATGTTGCTATGAAGCGTATGGTATGTTTCAAGTGGCATAAACGTTTTAAGGATGGTCGACAGTCCATTGAAGATGATGAGCGTCCTGGACGTCCTTCCACGTCAACTGACGACCCACACGTCGACAAAATCAACACCCTGGTGCGGGCAAATCGACGTCTGACTGTAAGGGAACTTGCTGAAGAGTGTGGGATATCAGTTGGATCTTGTTACGAGATTTTGACCGAAAAATTGAAGATGCACCGCGTTGCTGCGAAATTTGTGCCTCAGAACTCGTGAGTTTTTGGCCAAACACTCGATCACTGTTCTTCCCCACCCCTCCTACTGACCTGACCTTGCTCCTTGCGATTTTTTCTTGTTCCCCAAACTCAAAAGACCCTTGAAAGGAAGAAGATTTGAGACGATTCCCGAGATTAAGGCAAATGCGACGAAGGAGCTGGAGGACATTACAAAAGAAGCGTACCAGGACTGTTTCAACAAGTGGAAACACCGTTGGGGAGGAGAGTACTTTGAAGGGGTCCCAGACCTGTAACTTCTAAATAAAGTACATTTTGTTTTATGATGTCAGTCCGCGTATTTTTTGAACAGCCCTCGTACATCCTTTCTTTTAATAAAAAACGTAAGCTAAATAACAGCGTTAGAACTCTAATTATTTTTTCCACAATATATAAAACAGCACAGAGAACATCGAACATTTTGCTTATCATACGGAACCGCAATATTCAGGGCGAAATGAAATAAACATTTAATTGTTATGGTGTTATTTGTGACTAAATGAGATTAAACAAAATCATTAAGACGTTTGTTCGTTTTCTTTCCTTTCAGTTTTTTTTCACCGGAAGCTTGGACTCATACTACGGAGAAGGAGACATCGCTGTTGACAACATTGGATTTAGTCTCAAACCCTGTTTTTCTCTGTAATAAATGAGCAAATGAACAATAAATACTGTAAATATTTTAAAATAATTGTAGTTAAACAACAACTTTAAAAAAATATGTCTGTCATCTTCAGACAAATAAGAAACAAAAACATGACAGTTTGTTTGTTTGTGTTTCTGAGAAACGGGATTAATAAAATTTCATCAACTGAAACCGATAAAATATTTATTTAGTTAATTAGCTTAATACAAGATACAGAGGAAGTATAATTAAAAGCCACAGTCTCATTTCCGAAGAAACTAGTAAAATGCAGCAACTATATGGAATTAATTTTGAATTCTATTCTACAATCTTACAGATAACTATTTAGAGAAGTTGGCAACAAAACAGATGAAATGTTTGACGACATATTTACAGACAAGATACAGAGGAAGTATAATTAAAAGCCACAGTCTCATTTCCGAAGAAACTAGTAAAATGCAGCAACTATATGGAATTAATTTTGAATTCTATTCTACAATCTTACAGATAACTATTTAGAGAAGTTGGCAACAAAACAGATGAAATGTTTGACGACATATTTATTAACAAGCATAGGAAAAAGATTTTAAAAAAAGAACGCTTTGTAAAGTTGACCATACTTATTCTGATCATATATCATTTACAATTAAAACACACTGAAATTAGTACGTCTTGTAGCACAAAATGGCATCTTACTCTAAAGAAATCGCCAACAAATGATGAACCTTACACTTTGCAGTATGTGTTAAAGACAACGGTAAGATCCCTAGTGGTTATATACAGTGTGGTAATGATTTCTGTCAATAGATTGAAGTCATTTTTACAAGATATAAAAAACACAAAAACGGAGTCAATAACACTAATATAGTTTTGAAAGTCTGAGCAAATGTTCATTGCATTAAATATCTAACAGAACAGACAGAGGGTTATTCTAAATTAAATACATTGAATACGCTTATAATGACTCCAAGAATGGAACAGATATCACTAATAATACATAGCAGCTCTGGATTAGTCATTAAGCAAAATAAGCATGTGCTTAGGGCACCAGGGGAAGGGGGACACCACAGAGTTTTTCCCCATAGCTGTCATGCGCTTAACTCTTTCACTGCCACATTCAACTTTTTTGTAATTGTCCTTAACTACCGTGTACAACTTTACTCTGCATTGTTAAAAAACGTTTTCTTTTGCTCGGTGAGTGACTAAAATTCCTAGAAACTACTAAACTATGTATCTGAAGTAAGAAGTCATGGATTTGCAAAAGATTACTGTAAAGAGCAGAATAAAATGTTGACAAAACTTCAGGTTAAAGATCATCATATGTTATGATATCTGAACAAGAAGATGAAATATTTTTCTCAATCATTCCGTCTGTTGTGGTTATTTATAAATTATAAGCAGTGGAACTGTTTTATTTAACTTTTACTGATTTATTCAGTCACATCTACAGAAAAATAAGAGTATAATACTACATAAACATAAGTCATACGAAGTGGTGACAGATGTGTACAGAGACGAGGCTAATTTTTGTTTTCTTCGGCTTCTGTTTTCGTACGTTATATTTGAGTTATTGCCACGTTTGTTTTAGTTTTATTTATGTTAGCATTGCATTATTCATGTGTGTTTTGTAATATGAGTGTTTTTAACTGAAGCTTTTCTGAGCTTAAGGTATAAGTAAATAATTTGCTTCCAGGGTTTTAAGTTCAAAGTGTGAAATTGTTAACATCAGAATGAGAATTTTTTGAATGAAAGGGTTTTGAGAAAATTTTTCATTTTTGTGAAAATCAAAGTGAGAATTTTTAACTCAGAGTGAAAACAAATATACAATAAAAATAATTCTTTTTAATTATCATTAATCAAAGAAGTGATTTCCCTCATCAATTCTAAATAAAAGGCTTCAGTCATTGCTTGATTTTAATCCATGCCCAATCTGATAAATAAATAAAATAAAATATTTTTTATTTAATATAGTTGTGGGGTCTGACTTGGAACAAAACTGAAGGGTTATAAATTTTCAAACTTTTATTTCACTTTCAGCATTTATTGAGTCTTAATGTCTTGTCAGTTAAACAATGGAGGGGCCGAAGGGGCCACCATTGTTGGGCTGTGCTTAGGGCATTAGTTGCCCTTAATCCGGCCCCAATACATAGTATAATCCTAACTAGTTAAACACTAGTTACTACAATTGATAGTTTATATACAACAGTTTTACAAACTTACAGACAATACGGTATTTCATCCGGTTTAGATGTATATATTTTATTAACTATCCAAGCCCACGCCGAAAAAGTTAATTCAGAGTTGATCATGTTGCACCTCGCTTGGGCTAACAACATCTTTCTTGACTAGCTCACACCGGTTAGAACTTAACGCCTTCCAGCAAATATATTTAATGTCCTCGTAGAAATAACGAGCGGCTGACGTTCAATTGAATTTGAACGGTTTGTAATATTCGAAATCTATGACGTTCCTGGTCAAATTCTATAGTTTTCTGATGAATAAATGCTTATCATAATTATAGCTTCCTAAGCCTATGGTACACTGACTGTAGCTGTTCAGCAGCATCAGACTGTCTTCTTTTTATACAAATTACGCGATTTTTTTTAAATTTTTCACTTTGTAAAAATGATCTATTGCGTTTTTGTAAACGAAATTGTTATTTCTCACTTTCAAGAGTTCACTACAAAATTCGAGAAGAGGCGGGACTTGCACAATATAAATCAAGAATAAACGTCACATGCAAAAAAGAAAATTACACAGTTTGTTTGTTTTTTTAATTTCGCACAAAGCTACTCGAGGACTATCTGTGCTAGCCGTCCTTAATTTTGCAGTGTAAGATTACAGGAAAGGCAGCTACTCATCACCACCCACCGCCAACTCTTGAGCTACTCTTTTATCAACAAATAGTGGGACTGACCGTCACATTATAACGCCCCCACGGCTGTAAGGGGAAGCATGTTTGGCGCGACGGGGATACGAACCCGCGACCCTCAGATTAGGAGTCACACGCCTTAACGCACTTGGCCATGCCGGGCCGAAAATTAAACAGCAACAAGCGTAGGTGTTATAATAAACGAATAACGATACATCCATTATACCCGTAATTTTTTCTTGCTTTTAGGTTGTTTTTTTCTCTTCGTAAGTGCAAAGAGTCTACAGCCACCATAACTACTGTAATGCTGCATTACACATTCATATTTACATTGAAATTTATTCTCTCGTTGGACGAGTTTTTTAAAATTACATGCGAAAATAATTCGAGGTTCAGTTAACGCAAAGTAAATGAGTTTATTTCTTCCTTAATGTTTCTACAAGCTGCCTTTGTTTCTAAATTGTTGTAGCTTTTAGGTCTAAGTTTGAAAATGACGTTCAAATGAAAGTATCTCTCTAATTGTGCTTGACTAACATAAAATAAACTTATTCATCGAGTAGCTGAATACACATGGTAATTAATAAACATTTGTTCAAATACTTCACTGGTACAGTACTAGTGGTACTTAACGCTGGAAACAAACTTCTTGATTTTGAACTACTAGCTTACAAATTGATAAGCTCATAAGTATTTGTATCTAATTCTCACCTTTAGATATTTTTCAAATATTTACGATTTTCGTGGCATTCTGGAGCTCACAGAATATTCCTTGTAAAAGTACTGGTGATTGGAATTATTTTTACCAGATATTCCGATAGAAGTTACTAAACGATGGAATACGTTAGAACTAACTATAAGAATCCATGTTCAGTCGGAGTAAGTATACCGAATTAACTTGATTTATCAATAACGTTTGCTTCAGACTACGCTCACCTTGACACAAGTTGTTGGCCTATTTTCACAAACAAACTTTCAACACTTCACACTGAAACTACTGTAGGCCTTATACACTAATTACGTTTAACAGAAATTTACTCAATTGAAAACAAACCTGACTGGTTTATTGATTAATTTTACTTCGTCAACGACTGCTCGACCTTCATGCATTGAATTCTTAAACACTACTCAATAACTTAACAATAAATACGTCACTAAATTGTCATTCACTGATTACTCGTACTTAAAAAAATGTACTCTTGTCTAGATATTAGTCAAAGTTACTAAATTCTTAAAGTTACAGAGAATAGGTAATCTATGACTGCTGTTATGAGCTTACTTTATCTTAATGCCATGCGCACGTTAACATTTGAATTAAATTATTGAAATATAGCTTACAACAATGTATTTATCTTGTGAGGAAGTTATGCTTATTATTTGATCAAAGCTATTCATACGATCAGTACACACCTATAAATATGAACTCCATGCAGATATATCCTTCTCGTTGTGAAATTACTTTATTAAGATATCACACGCGAAACTTTCTCGTTTGAAATTTACAATGGAATGATTCGCTTATTAGATGTATATATTATGAACTTAAAAGATAAAGAGGATCTTTTTCGAAAGTGTAAAAGATTGTTCTGACAAATGAGTTTACAAATCACATTTAATGGTTGTTTTATTTTTTACATTTCTATTTGAAATGTCCCCAATTGGGCAACAGTAAATGTGCGGTCTTAAAATGCTAAAATCCAGGGTTTAAGCTCAATTTGGCTTTGCTCTAAAATAAAGTATTTGAAACATTGAAACTTAAAATAATGTCACAATTAAATTGAATATGTTCACACGGTTATAAAAATTGTGATGTGCTAAAGTAAATATAGATGTAGTATTAAAACTCCAGAGTCTTTCGGAGTTGATTTAAATCACTTACACTGGATATGTGGCAAATTGTTGGACAATCTTCAAATACAAAAGGCCCGGCATGGACAAGCGTGTTAAGGCGTGCGACTCGTAATCTGAGGGTCACGGGTTTGCATCCCCGTCGCGCCAAACATGCTCGCCCTCCCAGCCGTGGGGGCGTTATAATGTGACGGTCAATCCCACTATTCGTTTGTAAAAGAGTAGCCCAAGAGTTGGCGGTGGGTGGTGATGACTAGCTGCCTTCCCTCTAGAGTTACACTGCTAAATTAGGGACGGCTAGCACAGATAGCCCTCGAGTAGCTCTGTGCGAAGTTCAAAAACAAAACAAAACAAACAAATACAAAAAATACGTGATAGAGCGCTAAGAGAAAATTTAGGTACCATATTGGAGATCTATATACTTATTTTTTATATATTTTTATAAGTTTAGGCGAAGTGAAAACGGAAGGGATTTTAAACGTCTGGACTGTGACACAAATACCTAAATTATTGTTATGTAATTAATACTCAAATATATCTTAATATATATTTTGTTTCCAAGAAAACTAAACATATTTCACATCGCCGCCTAGTTGCCTGATGTATATATTTTATCACATTCCCGAATAGGGTTTTGTGTCGCTGTACGTGTAGGCTTGTGAAATTGAAATTTGTAATAAATATTCTAATAGTAAATTAAGATTTAAACTGATGTGTTGTTATTGTTTCACAACAGTTCGTTGAATACTAGTATATTTGATATTAGTTACGTAGGGATGTAGAGGAATTTAAATTTTTAAAGAATAATTACAGATTTAATTAACTTAATTAAGCCTGGTAGCCCAAATAAAGTAAATATAAAATAACTAAGTTATTCCATAAAAGCGAAACGAATCTGCTAAATTAACTTACCTGAACTTCATTGCTGTTGGATAGGCATATATGTATAACGTTCATTGCAGTGAGAAACAAGTGTTGTAAAATGACTGAAGAAGTTACCCCAGTAGTTATAAAAAAAACTCAAGATACTCTTGGAAAAGTTATTAAAAAACCTCCTTTGCATGACAAACTACTAAAGAAGCCTCCATTTAGATTTCTTCATGATATTATTACAAATGTAAGTATATGCTTTAAGAGTTATTGAAATTTTTACTTATTTAACTTAATAATAGTACAACTTTACTAGTCTATCCAGTAATAATTGTTTCTGCACCATACAATGAGTTTTTAAATTTCAGTCAAACTTAAGATCATGTTTGTTTATTGCTGCATAATAACTTAAGATTAATAGAAGAATACAATATCGAAACAAAGAAAGACCATCACATCAGCCATCCATCTAGCCAAAACAACTAAGCAAAGTTAATACTATATATATAGACACATACAACAGTATGTTATTTGGAAATGACATATCTAAGTTTATACATACAAATATAAGTATGAAATAACATGTTTCAGAAACAAATATTAATTTCTTATTGATTACTGAAGCTTGTATTTTCAACAATTCATTCTCTCATACAAATTGCCTATATTCTTGTTAAAAGAAATTGTATTTTGGTTACAGTCTTAAACTTGTAGAGAGAGTTGCTTGAGAATGTGGTTGATACTGTTACCCTATTTTAAATTTCTGTTGGATAGGTATATAACTTGTAAATATGAATGGCCATATTTAACTTGTTAGTTTTGTTTTCATTTTGACTAGTGAAGGGTGATTTCGAGCTGTATACTCATTAGCTTTCTATCACTTACAGTGTTACATTATATACTTTTAAAATAAAAATTTAAATTATATCTGAAAATAATTTCAAGGATTTTTATTACTAAGTTAAAGTTCAGTGGTGCTGTTTTTCTTTTTAATTTTCTTGTGAGCTTTTTTTTTATTGCACCTGGTTTCTACTGGCTACTTAATACACCCCTTCAAAACAAGATTTTAGATATTGCAAACACATATTTATGTTTTACATATTAACTCTTTAACTGCAATAATAAATATAAAAAGGATTTTTCTCAGGGAACAATAGTTTTACAAATGAAAGGAAACACATCTTCATTGCTTGACCATTAACCAACTGATTAAAATATGACTACATTGATACTTTGTTATAGCCTAGATATTTCAAAACACTTTTTTCTTGCTGCTTATATACATATTTTTTGTTAGTAATTTCCATTTTTCTTCTACTACTGTGAATCTTTTTTTTATCTTTAGGTCACTTATATCAAATCCACTAACAATTTTTTAATTTTTTTTCTGGAAAGCTCAATGCATTTTATTAAATAAAAACAAAATTATAGTTAACTGTTTTCAGGTATATTAATTGGCATAATCTTAAAAACTTGTACCTAGACTTGTTGTTATGTAGAATTACACATTTTTAGGTTTTGTGTGCTGTGTATGCTGAGAATGTGCATTATTTTGATTATTTATAACATAGGCATACACATTTGGCATGTTTCAACAAAATGAAATATAATTTGTCTTGCTCTTTTTGGATCACTTTCTCATTCTTGTGTGTAACCTATTATATTTACAGTTATGCTGTATATTAAGAAACTATCCGAGTATACTGTGTATATCAGGCAAGGAACATTAATTTGGAAGACACTATCAAATAATTGCTAATTGATTTTTTTTTCCAATAGCAGATTTTGGACTACTGCTACAAAAATGTTTTTATCTAAAATTAACTTTTAACTGTGTTTCAACTAATTATTTTGTGTGTTAAAAATAACATTCATTTTGAAACTCTAGAATGGGTGACAACTGTCTGTTGTGGAGACAAGTGTAGAGGATGATGTTTTGAAAGTCTTCCTCTATACTTATGTCTCCACAACAGACAGTTGCCGTCCATTTTACAAAGTTTCATCATGAATACTCTGCCTAAACAATCTATCAAAGAATATTCATTTTGTGTCTGTGTAAGTTTTCTCTTTAAAATGCTATATAAATATTTGAACTACTAACTATTTAATAAAAATATCATTAAATGGTAACTGCTCTGTATGGATCCAGGATAATGTTTTAACTCTATGATCACTGACATTTGCTTTAAAACAAACAAACTTTTGATGTTGCATTCCTATTCATATATACAGAGTTTTACAAAAAATTGGCATTAATTTGATAAAGCATGAGATGCATACTTTGTGAAAAATTATAAGACTTGAATTTGGTATTCAAACAAAGTCAACCACCAAAATTTCTATAATTTTTATAAGTATTCAAAAACTGTTTTTGAATGATGTTTCAGTTGTGGGAAATTGCTCTAAGGTTTTCTTTACATGAATTGTCATATTTTGTGTCTTGTGTTCATAAAAAATGTTATTATTTGTTTTTTTGTATTTTCCATTCATTGTTTTGAAAATGTTCAGTCTTGTATTCAACTGAAAAATGTGTTTGATAGATGTTATTGAAATATAACCATTTCTTTTTAATGAGACATCAATATTATACAAGAAAGTGCCAAGTTCTTTGCAACAGTGTGGAATTTCTCATCTTGAAAAATACAGGCTATAATTACCAAATTATCTACCTAATTATATTCTCACTTGGAAACATTATTTTGAAATAATTTTCCTGGTGTAATCAAGTTCTCAGAGAAATCTATGATTGCAAACAAACAAACTTTCATGTTGTCTTAAAAAAGTAATAAAAAATAACTAAAAAGGTAGACTATATAAAAAAACATTTGAGTGAGAAATTGTCCTTTTCATCTTAAACCTGGTGATGCGTTGTCTGTATTTTGTTCTGTATAGACCATGAGCTCCTGGATTGGTAAATTATACAGCAAACTACTGTTGACAGTTACTGTACATCAGAAAATTTACTTCTTCATGAAACATTAAGGGTTAATTGTTGAAAGCTGATGACACATTAGGAGCCAGTAGGCCTAACATTTGAGTTAATCATGAAAAATAAGAATATGGAAAACAAACATCTGCAGTTTATCTGATATCTATTTTATTTCTTTCCAAACTGTTGACAAAACTGTACTGAGGTGCAAGATAGTGGATTGTAACTGGCTGACCCACATGCTAATTGCCTTGGGAACCAATCAGCAAGTGAAAACAGTGATCTTTTTGTTCCCATTTCCAAGTAATAACCTTAGTGCACAGTGTGGCTGAACTGGGTTTTGCAAAACTTTCTTATGAAACAGTCTTCTTAATCAGAGTTGTGGTAACCATCTGTGTTCAGAATGTTACAATGTAAAGACTCGTATACATGTATCAAGGGTGTATTTATACTATACCTGTCAATAAGAATTCAGAACTTTCTTCTGAAAGGTATACTAGCATTTTTTATTCCAATGCTTTCTAAGTTTTACTAGGAAAACTGTTATACCAAGTTGCAGTTTGCTGGTTTACCATGATTTTTTCAGGCCTGTGTGTGTGTGTGTATAAATCTATAAATTACCCAGAGGATTCCTTTTTCCTAGGAGCTGAAATTAAAATTTATGTGTGCACAAAGCAGGAACAAAACCTTTGTGAAAAGACATCAACTGCTTATAAATATGCATGTGTGCAGATTAGATTACATTTTCCTCTTTAATTTTTTGACTTGGGTTTTTTGATATTACATGGTCAACAATTTTATAGTTGTCTGTTTTATGTTTATAAACTAAATAAGCAGTTTAACAAGAATCTGATTTTCTCCATATTCTGTAGTGTTTCTTCATTTCTATTAATTTAGTTATTCTGTGATTACAAGTATACTTAAAGATTTTCATTATGTAGTGTCTTTACAATCCTTCTCAATTTATATGTACTCATGTTCTGTTTTTCATTATTGAATCACCTTGTTTCAAAGTTAGGTTCTATTAGGTCAATGAATTTTGCTTGTCTTTTCATTCTGACTAGTTTCATTTCCTTTGTAATTATCATTTTGAGATCATTCAATTCCAGTGTGATATTTAAAACTGGTTTTAACTGAACTTGAAAAAGAAAATGTTTATGGTTCTTAATATGATAATTATTATCTAATTATATTGCAGGTGATTAAGACTTCTGGGTTTCTGAAAGGTCTGTACACGGATGAAGAAATGGTATCAGATAATGTCAAGGTACTATGCTATTGATTTTAGAATTAATTCTAATGGCAGAGAGGCTACTTAGACATTGAAGTACAAGAAATTTATACATGGGAAGTAAAGGACAGTTTTGAGGTAACACCTTGCCTTTTCACACACAATAACTTGATCTCTCCCTGATCTGACCAGGAAATTTGCATCCCAGTAGCCTTGAGTTAACTCCCACCTAAAGTATCATCTGTAATAATGTAATCTACATAATTGCATAATGACATGATATAATAGTAGCCCTCCACCATTAGAGGGTTGACAATAACCTCCTTGTACAGTGACTCCCTATTTATTCTATTTGCTGCATTGTCTAGAATAGGTATGTTTTTAAAGTTATTGGTAAATTACCTGAGATTTGTAATAGTTTATAAAACATAAATTTCATTCAGATTTAAATGGTTTCATTTATTACTGTGGGAACAGAGATATAATTGAATATTTTTTCTTTGCTTACTTGGGTTTTGTTTTGGTTTTTTTTATAGCAAAGCCACATTGGGCCATCTGCTGAGCCCACCAAATCGAACCCCCTGATTTTAGTGTTGTAAATCCGTAGACTTACCGCTGTACTAGCAGGGGACCTTGGGTAGTGAAGGAGGTTAAAGATCAGATATGTGAGCCACTTACTAATGTTTTTTTTTGTCAGTTCTCAAATAGTGGACAGGTACTAGAGGTTTGGAAGTGAGCTAATATAATGTCTGTTTTTTTAAGGGAGATGATAAGAATTGTCCCATTGATTATAGACCCATTAATCTTATGTTACTGGTGGGAAAAGTTTTGGTAAGTCTGTTAAAAGATGCGTTGTAAAGTTAGTTGACAAATTTTAGAATTTTATCAGATAGTCAATGTGGTTTCACTAAAGGAAGATCTTGCCTTATAAATGTTTGACATTTTTAAAGCTTACTGCTTATGTAGGTAAGGGTAGTGGTGAAGATTCAGTATTTGATAAGGTGCCATATAAAAGGTTTGTAAAAATAAAAAAAATGTGTGGGAGATAAGTTACCAAATTGGATAGAAGAGTGGCTGGATGGAAGAAAATGGAGGGTTGTAACAAATAAAGCTCAGTCAAACTGGAATAATGTCACAGGTGGGGTACCTCAGAGCTTTATCTTAGTACCTTTGCTCTTTTTGATTTCTGTCACTTATATAAATGAAAAAAATAACTAAAATTTGCTGATATTAAGGTCTTGGGTGTTGCTACCTGTGAAAAGGAATGGGTTGCCTTTAGATGTTGTAGAGGCAGTAAATTTAATTGAATTTAACAAAAAGCTTTACGTATATGACTATTAAAGGTTACTTTTAAGTTAATTTAGCTAAGTGTGTGGAACAGCTGAGATGGACCAATAAATCCCATAATATCCCAAAACATTGTTAAAATTTCAATATGATATTAAGGTCTCTAGTGTTGCTAGTTGTGAAGATGATGATGCTGATTTACAAAAGGAATTAGATCATTTAGTGAATTGGAGAAATAAATGGCAGTTGGGTTTTAATTATAATAAATGCAAAATAATGCATATGGATTATCATAATTTGAATAATAAGTATAGTGTCAGTTGGAATAAACTTGACAGTGTCATGAAGGAAATGGATCTTGGTGCAATGGTTGATCAGATTCTTAAGCCATCTAAGCAGTGTGCTGTTGCTAGTGGTAAGGCAAATATGATTTTAGGTTGTATCTACAAAAGTATTGAATAGAAGTCTAAAGAGGTTATAATTTCATTGCACAGATCGCTGGTTAGTTTTCCCTCGGTGTGGATTCCTCTATGTGGTGAGGGGACCTCCCAGGGAAGGTTTTGTTCTTTCAGGTTACCTCTTCTGGGATCTAATCATCCACTGATGTGTTTGCTATGAGTGGTGACCCATGAAGGGGAGGAGAGGATCCTGGTGGTTAAGGGGTCCAACCCTAACACACCACTTTGACCTTGAATTCCTGTAGACGGGCTGCCTTTGGATGGCCCCCCCTTGGGTCAGTCGGCTGGTCCACTTGGGCTAGAGTCAACCAAGTACCAATGTTGGAAGTTCTCAACAGGTGTTTTGGATATTGTATCTGATGCTGGTGTTTGGGTATAATGCTCACAAAACCCTGGAGTTTGCTGCAGTTTCCTTGCTTGACATGGTAGTGTGTTCCCTGGTAGGGCTCCATGGTGGGTGGGGGTTAGTGGGTACCGAAATTTTCCTTTTTTCCTATGGGTCCTCCTTCAAAAAGTTTAAATAAAATAGTGAAAAACAGTCAATAGGTAAATGATCATGTTTTGAAGACTCTGAGCAGCAATCTTCAACATCTGTAACACACGTACCTCATTTTCTTATATTACATTCTCTTTCAGAAAAACCTTTAGGACAAATCTCCCCCTTTTTTATTCAGAAGGGACTGGAGGGACTTGCTGGCTTTCCAAAGTCAGTAAAGAAGCTTCAATCTGGAGAAATATTGGTTGAAAAATCCACATCTCAACATAGTGAATTCCACTTGAATTCAAAGGCAATTAGGGATATACCTATTGAGGTTACACCTCATGCTACTTAGAATTCATCACAAGGAGTTATTGTTGAGAGGGATTTGAAGAACTTCCCCGATTCAGAGATTCTCGCTGGTTTCTCCACTCAAGGAGTTTCTGCAGCGAGGAGCATCTCCACTTACAAAGATGGAATTACACTGCTGACAAAGATCCTTGTTTTGACATTTACATCATCACATGCACTTGCCACCATCAAGGCAGGTTATCTTAATTGCAGAGTACAGCTGTAGATTCCAAACTTACTCAAATGTTTCCAGTGTCAGAGGTTTGGTCACTCAAAGGCGTCATGTTGTGGTTCCCTGACATGTGCTCATTGTGGTGGCAAGGACCACGATGCTTATGAGTGTCAAATGGACCCACATTGTGTCAGTTGCAATGGTTTTCACCCTTCCTACTTTCGTTCTTGCCCAGAATGATTGGAGGCAAAAGAGGTGCAGCGTTTTAAAATAACTCATAACATTACTTATCCTGAGGCTCGAAAATTGCTGTCTTGGACATATGCTGCTACTCTTCATTCCACAACTACAGTGGGAGTGCAGACAGATCTCTCTGTGCCTCCAAGAGAAGTGTTTTGAAAACAAATAAAAATCCTTTTGACCTCCATGGTTAAAAGAGTTGATGAATCAACTTCTACACCCATCTCTGTTCCTCCCATACATTCCAACAAACCCCAAGGTCCACATCCTTTGGTTCCAGGTACAGGCCTTTCTTTGGATACATCTTTTTCTCTCACCCCAAGATGCAACACAGTCATTTGTACGCATCGACAAATCCTGCCCAATCGACCCAGGGCAGGATCCATGGAGGTTGATAGACCTCCCTTGCATAAGGACAGTAAGGAAAAATGGCATGGTTGTAAACAGAAGGGTTCTCCAGCCAATTCGCCAACACATCATTAAAAACAGCCACCTTCATACAATGGAACTGTCAAGGTTTACGATCTAATCTGGATGACATCAAAACAGTGATTGCTTCGTACTATCCTATATGTCTTTCCTTACAGGAAACATTTCTGAAACCTGCCGATACAGTCACCTTTTGGCACTTTTCTCTGTACAGAAATGACAGGCTGTGTGATGGACGAGTACATGGAAGGGTGGCACTATTGGTCGATCAGCATGTGCCCACCCTGTCTTTGTCACTCAACACACTCTTGGAGGCCGTAGCCATCCGTGTTTCCTTGGGTCATACCATCACTGTTTGTTCTCTCTACCTGTCACCTGGAGAGACATTTGATCGATCAGACCTTGATGCTCTCATTGAATAGTTGCTGTCTCCCTTTCTAATCCTGGGGGACTTTAATGGACATCATGGCCAAGAAGTAGCTGATATCTGGAGCATTGCTGATACTCTAGGTGAAAGCTTTTGCTAGGTATCTACCACTTTGACTTGTTCCTCCACCTTCTTGGCCATCAAGACTCGGACAGAGCGATCACCTCTTTCCTTTCGAACTGATTTTCTCTATGACTGTATTTGTCCCTTTACACTGGTGGAACTGAAACTGGCCCTTCATCGGTCTGGCAGTACATCTGTTGGACCAGATGATGTACACTGACATGCTGCACCATCTATCTCCTACTTCTCTTGATATTCTTCTAATTGTTTTTAACTGGATCTGGCAGGAGAATGTTTTTCCTTATGCCTGGTGCCAGGCTAATATCTTATCTTTCTCTAAGACTGGGAAAAATCCCAAACTACCTTCAAACTACTGTCCAATTGCTTTGACAATCTGTCTCTGTAAGACCTTAGAGAGGGTGGTTAATGCTCATCTTGTTTGGTTCCTCGAATCATACATCCTCCTCTCGCAAAGGCAGTACTCCACCACGGACAACTTGATTCGACTTGAAACCTCAATCAGAGAAGCCTTTTTTCAAACGACAACATGAAGGTATGGCATTTTGCAAGACCTCCATATATATGGGTTATGTGGCCATTTACCCATTTTTATTAAAAATATTTTAATGGACAGGAGATTCCAAGTTTGTGTGGGTTTGCCACTTTCCGTTCTTTTCTTCAGGAACTTGGAGTCCCTCAGGGCTGTGTTTTGAGTGTCATCACTGTTCATAAATGCCATCACTGAACAACTCTCTCTCACTGTTGCAAATGGGCTCTATGTTGACGACTTTAACATCTCATGTCAGTCGTCGAACATGAGATATATTGAGAGGCAGCTACAGAATGCCCTCGATCGTGTACTAAAGTGGACCACCACAAATGGCTTTAATTTCTCTCTCTCTAAAACTGTTTGCATGCACTTTTGTTGCCAACGGGGTATTCACCCTGATCCTGAACTCCATATTGGTGAAGTTTTGCTGCCTGTGGTCCCTGAGACCAAGTTCTTGGGGATTATCTTTGACCGTAAGCTGACCTTTATACCACACTTAAAGCAGCTACGGGCCAAATGCACAAGAGCACTGAACATCCTCCGTGTCCTTTCTACCACCAGTTGGGGAGCGGATCGATGTTCTATGTTAAAGATATATCGTGCTCTTAATCAATCGAAATTCGACTATGGGTGACTGGTTTGTGGCTCTGCCAGGACCTTGGTCTTAAAGATGCTGGACCTCATTCATCATCAAGCACTTTGGCTCTGCACTTGGGCTTTCTGCACCTCCCCAGTTCAGAACTTTTACGTAGAGTCTCGCTAACCTTTGCCGTTTGCAACTATCTTTACTCTATTCTTCGAAACTTTGTACCTTACCAAAGCATCCCCCCTGGGGATGTGTTGTCCTTCTTTGGTGGGCCATACTTTTTCAGAACAGACGATCTGCCATTGCTCCTTTTGGTTTTTGTATCCAGACACAGTTGGATGAATTGGGTTTGTCCTTGGATAACATTGCAGTATCCACTGGTCAGCCCATCCCACCATGGCTTATTACAGTCCCCAAATGTGACCTTTCTTTAAGTCATCTGAGAAGAGCAGACTCTCCCAATTGGAAGTACCGTCTTTTATTTACTGAACATCTTTTGAACAATCTTTCCATTCCAATTTATACGGATGGTTCCAAATCAGGTGACTTTGTGGGCTCTGCCATGGTTTGTGGGAGTTCGGTGGTTGAGTGCAGAATCCTCTCTACAGCTTCTTTGTTCACTGCTGAACTGTACACCATTTTTCTTGCCCTGGATCATATTGAAGCCTAGCAGTACTCCAACCACACTATTAGAAAATTGCCATAACATTAAATAACTCGACACCAGGACTGGAAAGGCCAACTTCAGGTGACTAATGCTGCTGTGTGAACTATTCGTTTGAATTACCTGTTAGTCATCCTGGTGAGTTACTATTATAATTTTACTGCATGTCTTTTAAAACTTTTATTACTTTACTTTTTGATAATGCCCGTAATGATACATAACCCAGAACCAGGACTGGAAAGGCCAACTTCAGGTGACTGACAGTGGTTCTTGTACTTACCTGTTAGTCTTCCTGGTGGGTTATGATAATTACCATTATGCTACAGAAAGTCCTTTACAACTTCTCTTGTTGTGGTTTCTCTCTTAACATTGTAGACTAGATGCCAACATTGGTTTTATGCTATTTATCTTTTTAAATGCTGTTTTGTTTTACCTTCATCTTCTTTTATGAATTTTACTACATTTACTTTATTTCTACCTTTTTACTGGACTTTTGGCACAGATAGCCTAGCTGCTTTGTGGCATAAAACACTAAATCAACCAACCAACTGGTTAGGCCACTTTTCAAATGTTGTGTTTTGTCTTGGGTTCTTTACATTTAGAAAGACATCAAGTTTTTGAAAAAAGTTCAGGAGGTTACTAAAATTGTGCTTGGGACAGAGGGGGTTATCATGTGAAGAGAGGCTGAAATTATCAAATTTTCTCTTGAAAAGAGAAGAGTTGGGGAGAATATGATAGAAATTTTTAAGATTTATAAAAGGAATTGATAGTGTTGATGCATCTTTTTTTTTATTTAAAAGGGAGAATAGTAAGACTAGGGGGGCTGATATAAATTATGGCAGGGTAGGAGTCCTCTTCAGCTAAGACAGTTTCATTTTTGTAACAGAGTGAATGGCTTTTGGAATAAGTTGCCTTCAGATGTTGTAGAGGCAATAACTTTCAGTGAGTTTAAGAAAAAGCTTGGTAAGTATGTGAATGAAAATGGCTGGCCTTAAGGTAACTGATCCTTTAAGCTGAGTTTTTAAACCTTCTAGGTCTTTTCTTACATCTACCCAAAAAATCAGATATTGTATCAATTCCCTTCTCATTTGGGTTGAGCTTTCACCTGAGGAATAGAATGTCTTTTAATCAAAGTTTTGTCTTCTCTTTTACTCCTTGCATACTTGTAAAAATTCTGACTTCATTTGTATTACCTGTTCATTTGAGTCGTACATACATGTGCCTCTTCTTGTGGAATTTTCAGAACCAGTAAAACATTTATGGTCAGTTGTTCTCAGCTGTGTGCTTCTTTTCATGAAGATTTGTCTTGGCAACATGATTGTTCCAACACCATGGTAGGCATATTTTTGTTTTCCCTTAATTGGATCTTTCTCTCTCCAAAAAAAAGTTTCTTCATCCGATTGTGGAGGAGTCTGAATGCCATTTTTTTTTTTAGGCTGATTGGATGTGATCCATAGTCTTTCTTATGTCATATCTTCAATGGGTACTTGTTCAGAGGCTTTTTAATTTATATATTCGATCTGCTGTTTTGGGCTTATTCTCATTATGTTTGTCTCACTGTTTGTAATATGCCTGGGGCTCTGTACTTGGTGGCAAATTGTCTGCCAGTCAGACAATGTTCTAATACTTCAGTGATTTCTTGATTTTGTTCTTTTATTAAATTTGCTCTCAGTTGGGCACCTTTCTTATCTATGCCTTCACTGCTCTAAACACCAAACTTTTCAACTTTGTCTCAAGTGCCTTATCCTATGGCCCATGCAATTGATGCTCTAAGCCAGGACTGGTTTCACTTTTTTCAGTATTCTTATCCTCCTCTGTTTTCTCCATTGGGTTCTAATTTTTATATGTGTGTTGCTGCTTGATGGAACCTCTTTGGTGGCACAATCCTGATTTCCTCTGCTTAATCCATTGGCATTCAGGTTCCCTCTTTTTCTTTCTCATTCCTTCTTGGTTTCCAGGTGTGTCATTTCTCCTAAAAGTATTGTTTCTTCATTTTCACATGTGGGATTTGTACAGTTTATTATCTGTGGGGCTAAATTCTCTGTTTATCTAACCTTTTTCTTATCCCATTACTGTCATTCTTCAACTCTGCCTGTTTATCAATAGAAGTGATTTTTTTTTAGTTCACATGTTTGTTCAACCATGGGTTGTTGGTTTCACTAGTGCTGGTTGTGGGGTAGCTTTATCATTTGCATTGTGCCTTCTCATTGCTCACTGTTTATCTTCTTCTGTAATCTCCACTTTGTTCCAACCATTTTTTTCTTCATCAATTCTCATGTTCTACCTTCATACCTGATTGGAACCTTAATGTGGTTTTCATGCTACAATGAGTTGTTGGCTTTTTCTTCTTTGTATGATCTTCCCCTGAAGATACACTTCCTTTTACCTCTTACCTGTGGTCACTGTGATTTGGATGTTTATACTGTCAGTGCCTCCCATGTACTCTCACCATAATTATTTTCTTCTTTACTATAATGGAGCTTAAGACTTCAACTTCTCAGGGAGGTGCCTGTTCTTTCTCTCCTGTCTTCCTCCTTTCTATTTCTCATGCCTATACTCTTCCTTACCCAGTTTCTCTTACTGTATCTAACATAGACTGTTTGGTGTTGTCTTCTTTCTGTTGTTCATTTCATTTTTTGTTTCTGTCTTGGGATTCCTCTTTTACCCTGTACTTCTCACATTCTACCTTTACTGGATGGGTCCATGAACTTCTTTTAGTTGTTTGTTCTTCCCTGGATATTAATGCTTTCAGGCTTTTTCACATTTTATTATGTGAAGTTTATCACCTGTTTTGCACATTTCATTTTCTTCAGCCCTTGAACTTACTTTCTAAGGGTGATTTTTCTTTAAAAGTCTTATTTCTTTATTTTATTACCTTTATATTTTTCTACTTATTTATCTGTTACATGTGTGTATACATACACATGCAAATTCTTTTCATTTTCTTAAAAATAATTAGTGGGATACTCTGCAGTTCCTTGTTATTCTGCTTAGATTTTGGTGGCTGGTTCTAGCCTGTGGTCTATAGTTTCTTTACTGTAACTGGTTGTATGGCACAAATGTATAACAAGTTAATTAGTTTTTGTTGGGGGTCTTTAAAGAGCTTTGGAAATTATTCTAAGGAACTCATGTTTTATTTATAACGTATGTAAACTAATCTCAAATAGAGTTTATTGATATTTTGTTATATGATGCATATCACAATCTGATGATTTGTCTTGTACATTTTATGATCTAATTAGTTTTATTCCTGTAGTTTTAAAATTTTAGAGAATGATAAAGCATACAATGATTTAGTTAGATGTTGTGTCATAAATGGTGAAACATGTATCAACTAAAGGAAACCATTGTTCTTAATTTATTTATTATCAAGAATGTTAATTGTTACAAGGAAAAGAGGTGAACTTTGTGTATTTAGGTTATCAATAAGCACTTCATAAGGGGCACACAAAACATTAGAAAACACCAATATAAAGTTAATCACGAGAAATGTTTTACATTTCATACTTTGTTTTATATGCTTCACAAATGTTTAAAATAAGTGCTTCATGCAGCCAGCTCTGATATTTTTTTTTATAAACATAAGTTTTCTTGTTTATATCTTGTGTGTTCTTATGCATGTTCTGAAATATTAATTTAATTTCCAACAATGTTTAACTAATTGACCCTTGATGTAGGCTTATGGTGAAAATATAAGTTTTTTTATTTTTTAATTTGTTTAAGGTAATTAAGTTTAACATTTTATAAAAAAATATGTTCTTTGATATTTTCACAAAATATTACATTTATTTTCATCCATAAAAATGCAGTAGTTTTAATAAGGTAGTCTTGTAGAAATTTGTTGTGACAAACCCAAGGAATATCAATTGTGCTTTCTTCTTGTTATAGAGTTTACAACTTTGCAAGTGCAATACATTTTCATGCACATCAGTATAAGATTAACACAATAACTTAATTTTAAATCGTATCTGAAAATATGGTTTTCCTTGGTTTTACATTTTGTTTTTCCACACATTTTAAAATTATTTTTTGTATGTTAATTTTAATTATTTCTTTGTTTGCACTCATAAACATTTTCATTATTCTAACAATTTAGTTTATTCTTGAAGAAAGTGAAAATAAATGTTCAAATTTACATTTTTACACAGCTCCAATGAGTTTTGCCTGAACTACAATGTATTTGTAGTTTTTTTCTAGAATTGGCCTACCTGTCTCATAGAAATGTTTTTTAAAAACCTGTTATTTCATAAGAATACATTATCTATTTCTTGTTGTCAAGTCCTTTCCTTGTCTTTTTATGCCTAGTGTTTATATAGACTCTAAATACCATCTTTTTATGATATCATACAAAGTGGTTTAATCATTAACTAATGAAACAGCTTTAAAAACAACTAGAAAGTTAACCCATATTTGAAAATAGAGCAAGAATTAGACTTTCCATGTTGTAATACAGTAAATGTAGTGGTTTGAGCAGTAGCTTGTGGTTTCATTGGAATATTTCTATTCTGAGTGAAAGTTTTAGTGTGTCAAATTATAGTTGTTTGAAACCTAAAGAAATGTTTGTATCCCAGAAGAGATAAAGTAAGATTTCATTAGGTTTAGTGAATATGGTAGGCTGTGGCAAAATATTTTAATGACTCAAATTTATTAATTACTGAATACTATTTTTACATTTGTGGTAGTGAAACAACATACATAGATAAATTATTAACTGACATTTTTACTTGTGAAAGTAAAAATGTTTTCTTTATGATCTTCAGTTTATTTGATTTACACAGGTTGTTGGATGAATCCTTCACAGTTGAAAAGCACAGTGATAATTGTGTGGTTGCATTAGAAAATTACCAACTAGTAAATGTTGAAAATGCTTAAAAATGATTTTACCAAACATTTTAGCAACTGTTTTTGCTACCTTATCATGTGAGAATAATAATATTTTAAAAATTTTGTTTAGTAGTCAATTTGTAAGAACACTCATTTAGTTGAATGTAATTGAACAATGAGTCGTACTATTAAAGTTCCACTAATTGCCCCTCTTTATCATGACCTTTGAATGATTAGTTCTAAGAATAAACATTTTCTGCTGCTAACATGTGATCTTGACTCCACGTGTGTGACAAAGAAATGTGTATTCATGTAATGTGGTGCAACATAATTCATTATATGAAAGTTCTGAATAGATAAATTGGATACAGTTTGTTGTGTGATTGAAAAAAATAAATAAATAGCTTTAGTGTGCTAATTGCTGTAAAATGCTTTATTCAGGAAAAGGCCTAAGTGTAAAATGATGATTAAATATAGGTTTTCTGGAAGTAATTTGTACTGATAAAATGTGTAAATAGAAATGATATTTAGTTCTGGGTAGGAAATCTCCATAATCCTTTTGTTCATGCACTAAAAAGCCAAAAGTTTGAAATACTTTGAAATCTAGAAAGTAAAGATTAACTAACTTAAAAAAATAGTATTAATAACAAAAGTATATTTTCAGGATAACAGGGTTAATTAAACTTAATTTCTTTATGTGCTCAAATTCTGTGAGCTGTGTAAATATTAAGCATACAATTTTATTGATTTACTGTAATTCTTCATATAAAATGTGAATATTTGGTGCAATAAAAAACAATATGGATTATGTAGAAGTATGAGAAGTTTAGACTTTGTACATAATATCTGTTTGAATCATAATGATATTGAAATTTAATTATTTATAGGACAAGGAGAGCAAAATTAATTTTCTGCAGAAAACAATTGATGTAGTTGGTAAGTTTATATTTTAATATTGAATATAATTGCGAATAACAAGTATTGCATATTCTGATGTTTTTAAACAATTTTAAACTAGATGTGTATGGACTGTTATTTTGTAGGTAGACTGTAATTCTAACACTAAATTTATAGGGGATTGCTGTAAATTCAAAAGAAGGTAGCTATGATATTATGAAATTCTTTTTGTGTGCTAAGTGTGATTAAAGTGTTATGTTTATGAAATGTGATTAATATTTTGTTGTTATTTTTTACCATCTGGTTTGAAACTGAGTAAGACACTGCATTTTTTGAAATAAATTTTGTTTTAAATTCATAGTGTTAGAAAAACATGTAATCTCGAGAATTCTTGATAGAAATAAATAAATAAAAACCCTATAACCTGAGTGCTTACAAAAGTGGACATCTCTTCTGCAGGAACACACTGAAGAAGAAAGGTTCACTTTTTATCGGATTTTTATTCATTTGGGTCAAAGTTCATCTTTTCATGTATTTTAATGAATTAAAAATTCTGTATAACAGTTGTTAGTAATTGGTTTAAAAAAATTACATTTTACCATATTGAAATAAATACATGGACATGTGATGTTTGTTGACCTAGGTATGTTAACAGAAGAAAAAGATATGAATTTAAACATAAAAAGTAAATTATAAAATTCAGTTGTGGATCTATGAGATATAATCTGGAACAAACAAAATAATGCCACCAAAAATAAATGACCATATTTATTAAACTTTTGCTAATATTTTTGTATACTTGTACCAATATAATAATTTTCTTTATCTACCTAGTCTTTTTTAACACATTCTTTCTCAGTTAGTTGACAAATTAGAAGGTGATGTTAAGTGTAAGGCCTCCAGTAATTGGTGATTCAAATGTCAGACATTGATTTTTGGCATTTTAGCCTATCTAGTTTCTTCTGTAGTTAGTGAAACCAATTACCTGCTCTGCTGTTAAATTTTAGTTTAGAAGTTGTTAGAGAACAACTGTTAATTAAATGAAACTGAATTTACCAGTTTTCTTAGTTTCCCTGGAAGAAGGATATTGTGAACCTCTTTGTTAAATTTTTTTATGTATTTACAGGAAGTTAAAATTTCTGTTTTTTTTCATGTAATTTATATTAATACAAGTAGGACATGCACCTGAATATGTTGGAACTAAGTGTTACAATCTTGCAAATAATTTTGGTTCTGATCCATTAATTCTTGATTTTGTAAGGAAAACATTGACAGTGTGCATTTGTTTAACTATACATAGTTTAAGTGGCGAGTGGTCAAGTTCCACATATTTTTCTTTCTATAGTGTCTTGGTAAGTGATAGACTGATGGTGAGCTCTTTCCTTATTGATCTTTTTTTTTTTATTAGGGAAATTTCAGAAGTATGCTTAGATGAGTTTGTAATAGTTTAAATTCAGCAGTCTGCCCCCTCCCAAAAAAAACAACAAATATTTGTACACACAAGTCATATAAAATAATCCTTTTGTTGTCAAAATGAGTTAATTATGTAATTATAGTTTTTAAAGAAATCACATTTTAATTAAGCTAACACTTAAATGTTTTTCATACATCACTTGTATATACCTTAAAATAATGAAAGTGGTTACCAAGAAATGGTTATGAAAATAGTATAAAAGGCAAACACTACTAGAATACTACCCATTAATCATGGGAAAATCATCTTCTACAGAGTACAGCTGTGTTGATAGTTCATACTGTAATGATTAGAAATATTAATTTCAGTTATTTTTATGAGTCATTACATTAATCAGTTAATTTGAACAATCTTGAATTCATTACAAATAATGAAGAAAAAATTATAATGACAATATTTAAATTACTTGTGTTGTTTGAATAGTCAACAATAACAACTGGAAGCAATTTTGATTAATTAGTTGTTTTTACCTGACACTAACTGATATAGTTAATGAGTAGTCAGTTAATTACAGAGCTTTGCAGACACTCAGAGTTTTGGCTGTTTAAGGTTACTTCATTCAGAAAATAGTAACAAGACTCCATGTTTCATTAGGTGCTGTATGCAAGAAAGTACTTTAAACTGGCATTGTTGATAGAAGCAATTGAGGTGGAAAAACTAAAACTGTTAAGGAATGATATTAAGTATCTTAGGGTTTACTTTTTATAGAACAGGTGGCATTTATATAGAGATTTTCCACATCCACTTGTAAATAAAGATGTGATGTTGCCTCAAGAACAGTGATATACACAATAGAGTAAAGTAGTTTCAATGGACATGCAACTCCTTGAAAACTGTTACTGAGAAGAAGCATCCAAATCAAAAGGTTGAAATGAGCATTGAACAGTGGAATTACCAAAGCTGGTGATACGTATGCTATTATAATCAAATTTGAGTTCAGTATTTTCTGTAACAATCAATGATGTTGGATGACAACTAGGAGAATAGTGTCAGAATCAATGTACAATGTGTACATTGAACTATGTTGGGAGATCAGAATAGGTTTGAGGCTGAATAGTTACGAGCGAAATAAAAGCTCAACTTTGAGTTTATCCACAGGAAAGAAAAACAGTTATTACTCTTGAAAGTATGTGAATAATGTGTCTGTTAAATGACTTGTATATATTTTTGTTATATATATGTATTAGTGGGCATAAAATCAGATGTTTCTTTTTTACTAGTTTCACGTTTTTTAATTTTGGAAGCAAATTCTGAGTAGTAGTCTAACTTTATGCTTATTTTTGTTTATAAATGGCTTATGTGAGATTAAATCCTGAGAAAGAGGAAGCTAAAACTTTACTCTTTATTAAAACTATAACAGTCAACAATTATTGTGCATTATTGTTATAACTAAAAGAAATGACACATTGTTTAAAAGACAGTATGTGAAAGTTGTTGAAATGGACAATGTGCTGAGAGAACTGGTAATTACAAGACATTTAGATTCATTTTCATATATTTTACTCAGGTCTGTGGTGAGTCCGGATAAAATTGGATTGAAGGCATGATTCCTAGCTTGACATAATCTCCCATACATGTCAGTGGAAATACATAGAATGCAATCAATACAACATATAAACACCAGTTCACCAGACATGTTGTTCAATTCAAAAGTAACCTTTAAAACATCTTGTAATTTAAATACTGAGGAAGCATATAACCTCAAGATTTGTAATGATTACATTTGTATATGCTTGATATATGTCTGTAAAAGCTAAATCTTAATTATTTTAAAGTTTAGTACTTGATATATGCTTTTCTTTCATAGTAATGGTAACTGGAGAACCGTTGTCTGTCCGTCCATCTAAAATTGTTGCAGGTCATGAAGCAGACAAAACGAATGAGCTTCTGCAAGCACTAGGCAAAGCAGTAATTGATAAGGTGGGTATATTAACAAACATACTTAACTTTTCATTGTATATGTAGTTGATAGTGTACATATTTTCATTAAAAGCAGTAAATATATACATTTTGAAATTTTATGACTTGAACACTAAATGAAACATTATTTTGACCATATAATTTTTGTCACATTTATTGTAAATAAATACTTATCTCCCAACAAGCTTATGCTTTTTGTTTTTTATATTTGTTTTTGTCACATTTTTCGTAATATAAAGGTCTTATACTTATCACACTTAACAGCTCAAAGAGCTTATTTCATGATGTATTAATTATTTTTAAAATTTAATTAAACAACTTTACTGTCAATTTATGCCAATAAAATTGGCATAAAACATAGTAAATTATTCAAGTTTTAATATGTATTTCTTAATTCAAAGGAAAATATTCAAAACAAAATGTTAAATATAGTTTTTTTATGTCATTGCATGCTGTCTTTTCTTATTCATTTGTATTCAATTACACCTACCATATAACATCTATAGTATCTTACAAGTTTGAAACTCAGATTTCAGATATTGACAACATAGAATATAAAATAAGAACATTCCACGTTTTGGTTTACAGAGATATCAATATATTTAGTTAATCTACCAAAGTAACTTTTTCCACAGCTCTGTTCTTTTGTCACTTCTTATCTACTTTTGCATACTTCTACTTAAATGTTTATAGCCAATAGAAAAGACACATTCTAAGCTACATAAATTTGACAGGCAATTGGCTTGAAGAGGAAATTGGAGTTTGCTGGAAATGTTGAAGTCTGTTGACTCGGTCATTGCTGTAAACAGAATTCAGATTTTTTTTTTAAAGCAACATATAGCTTAATTAAAAAGCCATATAACTTACTTTGGTTTATGTGTACCAACATAGTAATTTGATAATATTTTGGTCTTTTAAAATGCATCTATGAAATTACAAAAATTAATTTATCCTCTATACTTGAGAGAATAAACAAGGAATAGCAAGTATAATTCAAAAGTGTGAAATCAATTTTGCAACATTGAAAGTACTGAAGACCATGTTTTATATATTTTAAGGAATATGACTAAAACTTAAGTCTTGATGAGAAAATAATGTGATTTCATGTTCATAAGCATTTATACACTTTCTACACTTATACTACCACTGTAAATGACCACTCCAGGAGGGTGACAAACATCCAAACACCTACCAAGTTTACTGGATCAACCTGGACTTTGTACAGAGCTAAATAATTAACATTTTCTTACATTTTTATTACTTAAACAATCCTCCTGACAACAACTGTACTGTGAAAGAAAACTGATAAATCCTCTCCTACTGTTTTCTCAGAATCAGGATTACAAGAAACTCTGTGGGAATCTCAGTTTATTTCATGAAATATGCTTGTTTGCTGTCAATTGTGTATTAATGTGTCATGTAAAAATCATAATGGTAGGAGTGGGAATCCATTGATTTATGTTTGACAGGTTTCTACTTAGATATAAATAGTGAAATAAATGGTAAAGTTAGCAGAAACTTTTAAGAGAAGTTTTTAAAACTTTGTATAAATGCTAATGAGGATATAATAGTACCACTCATTTCCTTCCTTTTTTATTTTTTATTATAGTAGTTACAAGTGTGGTCAAACTGACTGAATCTGTATAGAGTTAGGGTAGAAAAATTAACATATACAATATCAAGTTTTAGTGAGAAAAACATTTGATACTTGTAAATATTTGCAAGGTTTTATAATTAAGCAAATAAAATTAGATAATTTTCATGTAAAGGAAAGTACTTTTAATCTAAATTGTTTGTTTTTTGAATTTTGTGCAAAGCTACACGAGGGCTATCAACACTAGCTATCCCTAATTTAACAGTGTAAGACTAGATGGAAGGCAAAAAGGAAAAAATATACTTGGTAGTTATAAAAATTATTTTCTTTATGTTTTAAGGCCAAGTAAATAATAAATGTTAAAATAATAAAATAATCAATCCCACTATTTGTTGGTGAAAGAGTAGCCCAAGAGCTAGTCTTACACTGCTAAATCAGGGATGGCTGGTGCAGATAGTCATCACGTTGCTTTGCACAAAATTAAAGACAGACATGAAACAAGAGACTAAGGTTTCAAAAAAATATTTGACTATAACACAATTTAAATTAAAAGTGCTAGTTTTTCTGAGCAGCAAATGGAGACTGAAAATCATGTTAGTCAGTTCATGCTTATTAAAAGTTGCACTCTCCAATTATTCATAATGGCTTATAGTATAATGAAAATTAATATATAAAACTGGTATAAAACCTCTTCAAAATGACAGAAAATATTTTTGAATGATTAACAAAAATTATGGATTAAACTGAAACAAATTTGTCTGGACCTTCAAAATGCACCTACTCTTCATTTATTTCATCAGTCTTGAAATAATTCTTGAATCACTACATTTTTAGTAAAACCTATGCAGAAAAAATTAAATATTATGAACAGAAGTTTGTGAGCACTCTGAAAGAGACTTAAATAGTGCTCTTGAGTCTTCACTGTGTTCTAGGTCAAGAAGTATAAAACATTGCTGGTATTCCCACACAAATTCTTAACTCTTGACTGTACAAAGGAAAAAAGATACTTGGTAGTTATAAAAATGGTTTTCTTTATATTTTAAGGCCAAGTAAATAATAAATGTGTTAAAATACTAAAATAATATTTTTTAATTTTTATTCCCCCCCAAAACCTTTTCAACATTTACTGTATAACTTTAGTAATAGTGGGTCTACTTGTACTCTACTTTAACCATTAGGCCTAATAAATAAATGTAACAAATGACTTAACATAAACACTACTTGGTAAATTTTATTTTATTTTTTGTCTACAGCTTAGTGTTGTGAAACTTCTGAATTGAACTGTTTTACTGTTATATTGCTGAAGTTATTAAGAAATAAAGAATTAAAAGGACAAACCTTCCTTACAAATCAACATGAATATTGAATATTCAACATAAACATCCTAATTGTCCTAAGAACAATTTGGTGATGATTTTATTGCTAAGGAATGACTTATTGTTGAGCATTATCGAAAATGGAGGTGAAAGCATTCTTGACAAGTATAAGCAGTTTACACAGATACAAAAATGTGTACACAAGATGGAATGAGGTCACGTGACCAAAGATTGCTTAATAGATTAATAAATGTATCTTACTACCATGATGTGTTGGTTATAGCAGGACTGTTTTTCTTTATTCTGTGTTTATTGATGTTTGGTTCTTTGTGTAAAATTACAGTGTTTTGTATAAATGTACTGTTTTTTTGAGTTGCAATGATGGTAAACATAGGAGGATTTTGTTTATTATGTTTGGTTCTTTGTGTAAAATTACAGTGTTTTGTATAAATATACTGTTTTTTTTGAGTTGCAATGATGGTAAACATAGGAGGATTTTGTTTATTATGTTTGATAAATCTGGTTTTCAGTTTTCTTCTGGTTTCTCCAGTGTAAAATTCTCGACAGTTATTGCACGTTATTTTATAAATTGTTAGTATTGCATAATTCTACATATAATTTGTAGTTAGTAATTACTATAGTTTGGGCTTAGTTTTTGAGTGGACAGGAAATTTACATTTTCATCAAAGTGTGAATTATTTTTTAATTGATTTCAGGGACAGATGGTAACTGCAGAGTAATGTTGTGTTATTGTTTGGTGTAATAGTGTAAATTTTGTTTTGAGGTTTGTTCTGGTATTTGTATGAAAATTTTTCAACAGTAGTTGGTGTGAAGGAAGAATTGATTTATAAAACTAATTTCTTTATCTATGTTGTCAGTTGAACAAGGTCTTGGAGTTGTGTTTATAAGATTTTTTAGTATATTGATTTTTGTTAGAATCCTTGAGCAGTATTCTAGAAAATGTAGCAGCCTATGTTAGTGATTTTTTTTTTAGTGAATTTGGGTTTTGAACAGTGTATAAGTTCTAATATTGTTGAGGTTACGAAAAGATAACTGTTATTTTATTATTCTTTTGTGAACTTATTGTTTGGGTCAGTGAAGCTTGTGTTAAAAAAAAAGTGTGTGTGTTAAGTCGAAGTAAATCTGGCTAAGTATCATCAACATAGCTATATCAGTGTAGGGGAAGATCCTGTGGCTTATGTTTTGACCTGAGTCATAAGTATGATGGTGAGAACAGGACTGCCCTTGCTTAAACCATTTACTTGAAGAAAGTTTTTGTTGTTGAAAATAAAATTGGTTTTTGTTGTTATGAATGCCAACAAACAAATAAAGTATACTGAGGATGTTAATTATGGGATTAGAATCATTATGGGGTCATGTGCAATTTTGCACATTTCCTTGTTGGAAACTCTGGTAAAAATTGATATAAGGTCAGAGCTAGTAATTATGGCTTTAATTTGGTTATAACATAAATATAATTGATATCATATGTCTGTGATGAATTCCGTACCTTGGTGAGTGAAAATGTGAAATTTCAAATTAGTATGACAATGAGCTGTTAAAAATCTGTTGGTCATTTCAGTTGTTGATAAGATTCTGTTTTTAGTACTGTTCAGTAATAGTGATTGCAGCTGGTTTAGGCAGAACTTGTAAAAAGTTCTTGTAACTCCTACATCTGGCTATTCTTATAATGACTGCAGTGTTTCATCCCAGTGTAATAAGCTCAAGTTTTATTCTTTGCCATGTTGTATTATGTTGTTTTTTTACTAAATAACTGAAGTGTTAGGTTCTGTGGTAAGTTTTATATTGAAAATTATGAACAAATCAGGTGATGGTAGTAACCATTATGAAAGAAGATTTCAGTGAAATCTGGAAATTTCACCTATATTCTGTGTGCTTCATTTTATCCATTTAGGAAAACCTTTGATATCTTAGTGCTATTCACACCTCAAGCTACTTTATAATTGCATCTTATTACATGGATTCTATGTATATACAAGTATACATAAACAAATTGTGACTTATCTGTAGATGGATAGTTCAGAAGCTGTTGATAGAGTACTTAAAGGAGAGAAGCCAGCAAAGTCTTCAAGCTCAAAAAAGAAATCTGCTGAGTCTTCATCAGAAAAAAGGAAAGAAAAAGAGGTAGTTCACAGCCCAGTTTATAGGAATGGTTATGTGGTTTGTAAGGCACATTATTTTTTATGATTTGCTCTTTATCACTTGATAACAATATGACACTAAATATTTTTCAGATTAGAGCCCATATGTGTGCAACTTATTCATTTTATAAATCATCATTGCAGTTGCTGTTTTTTAAAATTTTTAAGATGATCTGTATGTGCAATGTTTTTTATCTTAAATATTAGATGAACCCTTGTCTTCCTATCCTAATGCTCCCAAAACATCTGTTTTCTTAGTCATAAAGAAACTAATGAACCAATAAAAGATGTGCCTGATTTCACACTTTGTTTGCTGCAAGTTATTAGGAAAGTAATAATATTAAAAGTTCTCTCTCAATATATATATATATATATCACAGGATCTATAGGCCTCCTACAGTAAAAAAAATAATTGTGATATGCTACTATTTGTTAATACATGAGAATTTACTGCCTAGTTTTGAAAGCATTCTTAAGAGCAGTTGAAAAGGAATTAAAAAAAAAGTTCATTTTTTTTGGCTTTTTATCCTATGTGTATGACAGGTAACCCAAAGTTCTCTTAATATTCTTTCTACAAAAATAGGCTTGCTTTATAATGCTTGAAGAGTTACCATTTTTGTCAATAAACCCTTGCTCTTTTAAATGTTCTCCGCACATTACAGCAAATGTTATATTTTAATTTAAATCTGTTGAACTTTTTCTTATTTGACTTTTCCCTTTAGTAAGATCACTGTTCTTCATATATTTAGCCCTCCTTAAACCATCCTTTTTTCATTGCCATTTCTTCTGCAATTTCTTTGTTATTCATGTCTTCTTTAATTCCATCTTTCAAATGCTTTACTGGCCTTTCCTGTTTTTCTCTTCCTTGCTACTGGCAGCTT
The DNA here is from genome assembly GCF_004210375.1 of Tachypleus tridentatus. Classification (NCBI taxonomy): domain Eukaryota; kingdom Metazoa; phylum Arthropoda; class Merostomata; order Xiphosura; family Limulidae; genus Tachypleus; species Tachypleus tridentatus. The sequence goes on along the minus strand of NC_134837.1, from coordinate 237,478,660 downwards.
TAATGCTTTTCTTATTGCTTGTTCTTTCCCTCAATTCCACAAACTCATGCCATTTTCTTATTTTTTCTCTTTTAGTAATGCTCTCAACAGCTATATCAGTATTCTCATTTCTGTTCTTATCAACAATCCTTTTGCTTTCTTCTTCAGAGTCCAGGTCTTGGCTCCATAGGGGAGCACTAATCCAATCATGGTCTTATATGCTGACTTTCAGTGCCCCTGATAACCTTTTGTCACAAACAACTGTGATCACTTCCTTCCATTTCTTCCAACTTGTCTGAATTCTATCTGTCAAAGCTTTTTCACTTCCTCCTTCACTTTGGATTGTACCTCCTAAGTACCTGAAGTCTTCTACTTGTTCCTCAAGCTTCCTCTCTATATCCATGATTTCTGACCTTCTCTCTACCCCTTCTGCTCATCATTACTTCTGTTTTTCTTGAATTGAGTTTTAAGCCTCTTCTTCCACACTTTGACTTGCATTTATATTTCACACATAAGAGCATCTTTCTATTTGTAGTTCAATATCAACAAATTCTTTTTTCATTCTACATGTATCTGCTATTCCCTCTAGATGTTCTTCAAAAGGGTCCATACATACTCAACTCCATTATCTTTTAATGCCTTAACCATCTTGGTGACAATCTTTCACTGTCCAATTATCTTTTCTAGCTTTATTTTTCTGTTTGCTTGTCTTACCTTTGCTCTACTGACATCCACTACTGGTTCTGCTATTGGTGGTGTCTCTTTCAATTCTTGTGCCTCATTTTTGGTTGTTAAGTAGTTCATTGTATTACTATTTCCATCTCTGTTTTACTGCCTTTTTCATCAGAAGCTTCGTTTCTCTGTCCTTAATTACTTTGATCGCTATGATATCTCTTTTGCTCTTCTTTCCCTTTGCATGGCTATTTGGTAGACCTTTTAGCTTCTTCATATTCCATATGGTCATATCAGTTTTTACTTGCCTCATTCTTCCCCACTGTCATGGCTTTCTTCAACTCCTTTTATCTACTATTCTTTCTTTTCCTTGATGGTTTGCTGTACTTTTTACTCTGACACCATGCTTCCTTCTGTTAGCTCATCCTTTTGTCTTGCTAGAAATGTTTTCAGCCTCTTGAATCAGGCACATCAGTTCTTTCCAGTAACTATTTACATTTGCAACACGTTTTTTAGACCTCTTGCATCTTTCTTTTCACTGCCTTTCTGTATTTCTCTTGGTTTTCTTCTTCTTTTTCACATCTTAATCCTCTCAGTTCCTTTTCTCTTTTCCTCCTCCTTGGTCCTCTTATTCTCCATTATCAACATCCATGTTTTGTGCCACTGCTTCTCTTAGTATTATAATTTTCACATTCAATACCTTTTTTCTGCCTCTCCCTTGGAGTCAATCTGCATCTTATTCTTGCTACTCTTGTATGTCATGAGGTACTCCTCTCTCTTTTGGAACCTAATATTTTTCCAGTGATCTCACTCCTTGATTTTTATTCCATGATATTTCTCTCTTCAAACTCATCCACTTTTTTTTCTTCTAATAGTGCATTCATTTTTGATCCCAAAATCAAATTCTTGCTATCTGGTTTTCTTGTAGCCAAACCTTGTAGTGGCTCTTCAAAGCCCTCTTTCTCCTCATTAGGACATCCTCTCTGCAGTGAACAATAATCTGACACTAGGCTCAGAAGCCCTTTCTCATTTATCACCTTAATGGTCCAATGTTCTCTCAACTTCAATCAATCTCATTTTGAATTTTGTATCTGAAACAGTTCCAACTCTATTCCTTTTTTTGATCCACACACATTAAAACAGCTTGTAACCCACACCTGCTCTTTCAAACTGTCCTTTTTATTTGGTGTCTTGACCACATGAAGTCTTTACTCTTCTTATTTCTAGTGCATCTGCTAGTTCTCTGCCTATCCCAGATATTGTGCCAATATTTCTTGTTACTATCCTTAGATTCTTAATCTTCTTATTTAGGTACCTTACATAGCAGTACCTCTTTCCTACTCTTCATACTGCCTGGAGGATAGCAGTGCACATCACCTGTGGAGTGCTTTAGCTCTGTGACTATCTTGTTATTTTTTGTCATATTTGTTCTGCAAGGTTTTTATGCCCAGGTTGCAAGCCCTTATGGCATCCTTCCTCCTTTCTCAGTTGGACTTGGGATGAGCTATAGTGGAATTGAAATCTTTTGATCTTATTATTTTTATATAACTTTAAATTTATATGCTGAAAAATTTCTTAAGGAGTTATCAAGTTTTGCCTTGAGGCCAATACCCTCAATTCTGAAAGTCTTTTGTAACTCTCTATGCAATTGTAGAATGTAGAAATACATTATACAGCAAGACTGATCTACCTTTTATGTATAAGGTGTATGGAGAATGGAAAATTGGAAGGGAGCATAACCTCTTACTAATAACTTACTAGAATGGGATTTTTCATTTAAGATGTATTTTCAAGCACGTTTTATAAATTTTCCAGTCATGAGTAAGTGATTAGTAGGACCACTCTGATATATACATTAGCAGTGGAATAACAGCCTGTCTTGCTTTGTGTTTATTGAGAAACTTGCCAGTTTCAAATGATACATTCATAGCTGTAGGGCTCATGTGTCTTTTTTTCATTATAATATCTTATTAGATGGGTATCAACATTGAAAATTAAACAGGATGCCTTTCTGAAATTGTGGATAAAATAGTTCTTAGGAAAAACATAATTCTAAGAGTAGTGCAGTGCATAAACTGTACTTTAACTTTTTCTAGGATTGCAAGACTTCATTGTTCACAGAAAAAAAACTATACTGCTCTTTCTTGCTGGTTGTATTCAACTCAGGTTGCTTTGAAGAGTTGGTTTTGTATATCAATTGCTTGTGGAACTAATTTTTTCTAATCACTGTATATGGTGTAGTGGACACAACAACTGGATATTTTTTTCTTCCCCTAATGCTAAGATTTCAGTACCAAATGTTTTACTAACAGTTGTAAATATTTTATCACACAAGTGTTCACAATTGTTTGTTTAAATAAGTTCTGAACAAGGTTTGCAATTTTAAATACAGTGTGTCATTTAAAAATGCATCACAACTTCACTTTCATTGATACTGTTCAGCAATTGATGTGTGTGTGTGTGTAGTTTGAATTTGCAGTGTTGATTGCTTATTAGACTAGAGATACAGTTTCTTGTGAAATTCTTTTTATTACATATTTTGGTTAGAATTTCTGAATAATTTATAATTTAATAGCTATTTTAAACTTAAACCTAATACACATCAGTATAGATAATTTCAAATGCATATTTTAGTTTTAATTTATGTAGGTAGTTTATATGGGTTAGCAATGCTGATTACTTTTTAAAGTATTGATACATTTTTTTAAGTTCTGGAATAGTTTTTATTACATAACATACTTTGGTTAGAATTTGTAATTTAGTAGCACTTGAAAATCTAGAGTTGGTACACAATAGTGATAAACTGCAATTCTAATTGAAGTCATTCACTTTCAGAATCTACAAAATTCAATATTTTCAAATAAATCGACAAATAAAGGTGAAGTAGTATATTGCTGCAAGTATGTTTGAATTGTACTGTTTTATGGAAGTTGAGTTTGTATATAACTGCTAACAGTATAAAACGTGAAGTTTCTTCATGAAACTGCTTGAAATTCTAATGATTCATGACTTGCATGTAAAGATCTAATGATAAGTGAAGATATATCTAATACTGTTTTAACTTTTCAGATAATATATTTATGAAAAGGAAAAGTTTTTTAATCTGGATGTAGTAATTTAATTTTGAAATTTTTGGTTTTAATTTCCAGTCATCAGGGAAACGAGAAAAAGAAACTAAAGCAACTAAATCTTCAGAAAGAATATCAAAGTCATCACCTAAGAAAAGCTTGGATTCGACCAGGAGAGAATCTCACGTGCGGGAGTCTGGTAAAGATTCTTCAAGAAATAAAGATACAGATAAACACAAGGACAGAGTCAGAGATAAGGAAAAATCAAAAGAAAGAGTTAAAAGCTCCAAATCTGAAGATCATAAAAGTAATTCAAGAGCTAGTGCACGAAGCGGAAGGGAAAGCTCTAGAGGTAGCCATGATCGTAGAAGTGCAGCTGTATCGGGTCGTTCTCGTGGTAAAACACTTTCTATAACAGAGGAGGAAGACAAAGAAAATGGACCTAGCTTAGAGCATGAAGTGGAAGAAGAAGCTGCAGAAATAATGGACTTAAATATGGAATCTAATATTCCTGACATAGATAAAGAATCAGGCCCGCTTGCTGATGCTACACCAGCTGTAGTAAGTGAATTGATCAGTGAGTTTAAAAAAAGTATTAAATGTAAAATATTACATTTTCAAACACATGGTGGATAAGAATCATAAATCTTAAAATTATTTACCTTTGACCGAATGCATCATTATTTTTTGTCAGGCTTGTATATTTTTTATTAATGTCCCTGTAGAAAAATGTACTGTTTTTTCTTTTCTTCTTCCAAACACTTTTCATTCAACCAGCATCTCTTCGTTTCTCTGCAGATTGACTTGAAAATTGATTGGGTTATACTTTGGTCAAATGTGCCCAGACACTAGTGTTTATTTGGGATTTAAGCCTTTTAAAGGAATTTGTGGAATGAAAGGTGACACAAACTAAAAATATATATTTTTGGTTCCTTTTTGGTCATATTTAAAGCAATTAAAGGAATATTTGTATAAATGTTCATGCACTAATCACATTGACTTAAAGTTGGATTTATTCATATTGAGTCTTTTTAGGACATCAGAACTCACAAGAAAGCATAATTTTGGAGATTTTGGTCAGTTACTTGACCATATTTGAACAGTTTACAGGGGATTTTGATACAGAATACTTTTCTATGGGTACTATGCATATACTTACAAAAAAATATGGGATGTGTTCATTTTTGATTATCTAATAGAAGTCAAAATGTCACAAAGCATAATTTTAGAGATTTTGGTCCATTTCTTGGACATATTTCAACCAGTTTAAATTGAATGTAGTATAAAGATATTTGCAGGTTCTAATGAGAGATGTAAACATTTCTAGATTTTTTGTCTTTTACTCAGTGTTTCAGCAAGGAAAGCACAACTTGGTTTTTGTAAACTATTATGTGTGTGTCAACCAACTTGCATGGGATTTGGTACAAAGATACCTTCTTGTAAGTTCCTGACAATGAAATAGTTTTTTATTTTTTCAAGTTTTTCACATTTGCTCCAGTGTCAAAATTAGCTCTGTTGGGATTGTGTTAGTTACACATCACATTCACTCAGAAATGTAGACTTCTTTAATTTATGGAGATTACACAATGTGATTTTTATTATTTTTCCCTTTCCCAAATCTGTGTAGCTATTGCCAGGCATATCAAATGAAGGTAACTTGAATAGGAATGACAGAAATAAAACAACTGAAAATATATAATGTTAATACTTAATGATTATTAAAATTATCAAAGTACAAAAATTAATGATTACTCTCAAACATACTCAAGAAATTTCATCTTTAACACGTTATATTTTTTCTTTAAAATTACACTTCGTGTATGGCATTTGATATGTGCCTAAATGTTCTCACTCTATCTTGTTTTGACACAGTGCTGTATTAGGGTTGTCTATTTGAAACAAAATTCTTATATGTACTAAGACCACAAGAAATGTAAATTGTAATTGTATTAGATATTAAATATTGCTTTCATATGTACTGAATTATATTACTACAGAATGCTGTGAAAAATGAAACCTTTTTAGCATTTTTGTGTTATGCGAAACAAATATGAAGTTTAACTATTTGAGAATGAAGAACTAACATTTTATTATAATTAAATAAATCAGTACTGTTCCTTTAGTGTCTTATACTGCTTATTACATAAGATTTCAAGGGTATTTTAATCAATCAAATAATAGATAGTGCTTACAATTGTGATGTAGAAGTAAAATCAGGTATATAATGAATATAAATATTGTGTAATAAGCAGTATAAGACAAGGAACAGTACTGATTTATTTAATTATAATAAAATGTCCAATGGGATAAACAAACTTTACGTTTCTCTGCAGGAATATGAGGAAACTACTTATTGGTTAAGCAAAAATTGACCTAGATATGGAACCTACATAAATGTGTGTGTGTACACACACACACACACATTACTATCAGTGGTAATGAATGATTTACATCATTTACACAGATAATCATACATATTTATTTTGGTTTTTGTCTATTTTCTGCTCTAAAATAAACTTTAATTTAAAAGTTTCATTGGCTAATTAAAACTCTGTGATGCTTATCCTTATTTTGTATTTTTCATTTTTTTGCATGTTTAGATTTTGGCAGCTTAATGTTGTTATCTGATTGGGCCCTTTTACTATACAGTCTAAATTGGATTTTTCCCTCACTTAGTATGAATGTAGGCAGTGGGTTGTTATATTAATCAATATGCTTTGAGAGAAAATGGAAAAACCTGTAGTATCAAAATAATTAGATGTTGCACAAATGAGGAAGTTATACCTTCTGATAAATCTCTATATATGCAGTTCTCCTTGCGTGAATGTTTTGGTTACTTGATTATAATTTTCTCCTCGTACGAATAAGGTTTTCCAACTTCGTTAAGCGTGCTTGTTGCATAAAATAAATTACCATATTTTTATTTGTCTTATCCCTTCCTATTTCCTAATTTGAAGTTGTATTGTTGTATTCCAGATGTTAGTAATGTTATAATTTATTTATATATTCAAGAGCTACATCTTAATAAGCATACTTGGTTGTGGAGTTTAAGATTACTTGTGTAATCTAGAACAGTAGTATACCAGTAGATGTTACATGTCAGTCAGTGTTGTATATTATACTTGTTATTTAAGTGCTGATGATCAGTGAGAGATAACTTTTGGAAATGGAGATAATACTGAAATAGGTTATGAAACACAAAAAATGTTTTCAGTAACTACTGAAAAGTGTTATATTTTAGCTGGAGATGAGAATTAACTTAAATTCCTTTTTATCTCTAAAAGTACCAATTAAGATAATATATCAAATAATTATGAGGGTGATTTTCAAGTGTGATATCCATAATATAATTTATCCTGTGATTAAAAAAAAAAGTAATAATAAAACTTTGCTACTGTTCATAAAAAATTATATTCTCAGCAATGTTCCTTCAAGAATGTTGTTTAAGAGATTGGAGATGTGCGTGTTTATACTTATTACTGTGTGTTTACACTTGGAACTTATTTTTAAAAAAATCCAGTTTTACATTTTCATTGAATTTTTACAAACATATTGTATAACCATATTTTTTTCTAATTTCTTGAAAACAGACATTGTATAAATGTATTACTTGATTTATAAAGATATTTTTATATTGAATTATAAAGCTCAATCATGGATGTTTTATCCAGGTCAGTATATAAGACAATAGGGAGGAATCTTTGGAAATAAAATGAATTTTGAGTTTAAAGTTTAACTGAACAGTGTATGTAGAAAAGGAAGAAGAAAAAAATTATTTTTTAACATTACTTGTAAAACTTTTCAAGCATGACTTTCACTTCTGAATATTCTTCTAAATGATTACATCTTTGCAGGAATTTGAGGTAAAGTGATCTTCTATATACCTATTTAAATGCAATTTAACATGAACTGTTGTTATAAAACTTTTATACATTTACTAATTGTTGTTATAAGTGGATAATTTCATGATTTTGTAGTTTGAAGATCAAGATCGGTTGTTAGATGATCACCTTACAGGACAAGGTTTTGAAGAACTAAATCAGCTTGATACTGGAGCTGTGGAAGTAGGATTTTTAGTTTAATAATTACTGAAAAATGTACTTTTAGGGTGTAAATACTATATGTAATAACTACTAAACCATACATATTTTAAGGTCTGCATCGTTATGAACTAATAGAGACATGTAAGTGAAATATATGCAGCAGTGAAAGTATATTCAGAAATTATTGAACAGGCTTTATTCCTCTTTTAGAATAATTTCCTGGTTATCTTCAGTCTTTTTTTTTTAATTGTCTTGTTAATTTTATTATAAAATATTTTTTAGGGAAATGATCTTCAAAAAAAGCTTTTCCACCTTAAAATACACAATTTGGAGTTGGTTGGTTGAAGAAAGGTTAGAACAAGGGATCTTCTTATGAAAGAGAAAATGTTAAACAAATGTTTTGTTGACATCTTTATTACCAGTTTTTTTGTCTGGTGAAGCCTTGCATATCTCCATTCAAAATATTATTTTTGTTTTTTTCCATTGTTTTTTGAGCAGCTAAATGAACTGAAGCAACATGAGTTAATTGTTATTGAAGTATCCATTAAAAATATGACTTACAATAATAATAATAATAAAACTAATTTAGTGGAGATGCATTTTTTGTTGTAGAAACGTTCTGTTATTATACATGTTAGTTACAATGTACAGTTAAAAATTATCATAGCAAACCTCATAATAGTAATTTACATGTACTGTGATTAAAGTAACATATGCATAGATTACACTGTGTGACTACATTATGTTCTTCAGCAAGCTTCATTTGTCATTTCATACATCAATTTGATAAAGAATTCATTGTTGTCATGAACAATAACTTTAACAATCATCCAAGTGTTGAAACATTTATTATTATTGAATGTATTTTTTGTAACTATATGCAAATTACTGAACATTTATTATCTTACATTTTAGCAGACAATCTTCTGTCTTCAAGTTTTTTTAGTAGTGAATGGAGTTAGTGTCATGGCAGGATGTCTGTTTAGGTGATTCATGAATTCTTGAATCTTGTGTGTAATGTGTGGCCATATAATAAATACATATGTCAGCCAACTTATGAGTATAAACTAGCTTTTTTGGAGGGAATTTCCAAGGAAAATTGCATTTATTATTACATATTACATCCAAATGTATATTCCAAAACGCTGGAGAAACAAAACAAAGAGCAGTAAAAGTTACAATTCATGAGTATAACAGATAAACAAAATCCAGTAATGCATATACATATATATCTGCAATAGCTTTTCAAGCCAAATAAGATTTTAGGATAAACTGAAATAATACTAAAATAACAGAATATGAACCAGGTGAAAAAGGACAAGAAAAAGCCTTTTGCATCCACCTAGCTGATAACATGCTTAGTTAATCTAGCACAGAAGTAAAAAAAACTTGGTAGCCCCCTTGAAGGCATTCAGATTGTTCGACAATTCAGTTTCTAATAGAGGGTATTATTCAAGTAGGTAACACCATATTATAAAAAAAAAAGACCAATGATTGAATCCTGGCTATTGCCAGTGTAGAAAGTCATTTTCAAGAGGTTTCTGAAAACTACGGATAAGTAGCAGCTTAAACATAAGATAAGATTTAGGTGATTTGTTTAGGCTTTTAATTTTTACAACAATTGATGTGTGTTTACTATAACACTAAGTACATAAAATATCATTGTAAATCATAGCAAAAAGTATTCTTGGAAGATAAAACGTTACGTCATCGTGACAAAAATTAATCACATTATAGGAGAATTGACACAATTATTGACTATCATTACTACCATAATACAACATTGCTATAAAAATGTTACGTATTCACTTTGCTGTTAAGTGCAACATTATTGAAACTTAATCCATTATCATTATTCTTGTTATCGTGATTTATTTTTTTCTACAAAGATGGTTTTTAAATTGTTTATAGTAAGTATTTTTTCTTAAAATTATAGCAGTTTCTTTGCAGATATAATCATTTTGAAATCTAATACACTTTACCATATTTTTTGATTAATTTCAATCTTTAACTTTGATTATGTATAGATATGTAATCTGCGTGAGGTTATAAATATTCTGATTAGGATTATTTTCCATTGTCTTTTCCTAGCCGATAAAACATAGCCTGAATTCTTGACCATTGCTTAATGACCAGAAATATATGTAAACTGTTTCACAGAATTTTATCATAGCCTTTAAAGTATACATAATTATCTGCAAGGTCACCATTATATAAAAGTAAATATATTTTATAATGTAAGTATTTTGTATTCATTTACTTTAAGCAGAGTTGTGTAGTAGCTTGCTGAATTAAATGATTTACAATTAGTAGTTCTTATATATAATAATAGCTTGTTCAGTAAGACGTATTGTATAGAAACTCTTCTACAATGTCAACATTGCCTAAAACAATTTTTGTATGTAATAAACTATGTACGACATTCCTTATGAGACATAAATACATTATGTAATGAAACTTCTGTTTGTTGAAGCTAAGCAGTTTTGCTGAAATCATTTGAGATTTCACTCATTATAAGTGAACAAATATTTTTTACAGTATGGTGCTTTCAGTGAGTCCATTACTTTTTTTTTAAAGTATATACATGAATTTTACTATCAGAAGATAATTATCTGAACCAGTTTAATGATAAATGTCTTAGCTGTGAAATTCTAGATAAAAATTATCACATACGGCTATAACTTTAATTGTAGAATAGTTAAGGAATTACTTAAACATCAACAGGTCACACTGTTTAAATTATTCCCCCAAGGCTGTTTCAAGTGCCATCATTTCTCGACCTCCATCAACAAGACCAACAACAGGTAGATCAAGGTCTCACACTGGCTCAGCTAAACCAAAAATGAATGTTCCACCCAGTGAATCTGGTAAATGTTATGTTACATAATAATTTAAGTATTAGGTTCATTCAGTTAATGCATGAACATTTAAAACTTGTAGAATATGGTAGTTAAGTTCAAATAAAAGCACCACAAAAAGAAAATATGTGAAATGACAATAGTAGATAATTCATAGTTAAAAAAGTCTAATAACTAGCACTGTTGGAAAATATTTTATTTACAAAGGAGCTAGGTTTGTTGAATTTTTTTTTTTTTTTATCTCTCACATTCAAACTACACGTAAAATATATGAATGATTTAAACCTTAAATAATGATCGTATCTGTACATGATTATTGATTACGAACAACTTGGCTCACCATGTGTAAATTATTAATATGTTTCTTTTTGTTTCCTTTTGATCAACAAATAAACCAGTGCTGGACATTTTTACATCAAGAATCAAGTTCTTTATTGTTCTTATACACAATTAGCAATAATAAAAGATCTTATCTACAACTTGGAGCAAAAATTATTGTTTTGAAAAAGGCTCACTTAATAAGAGTAATACACAGAAGGAAACTTTTCCAAAATTCCTAGTTTTCACCAAATTTAAGATATTTTTCATATACTCAGCCATGCTTCAGAGTTAATAGCATATTTTTACATTCAGAATTCTTAGTACCATTACTATCTTCTGTTCATCCTAATCTTAAACATTAATTTAGAAAGAAATTTGAAAAACAAAGTATCACTTCAGCAACAGCATATGTTCTACAACCAAACTCTCACCAACATAAACAAACTACTGAAGTAGAGTAATTATGTCCAGTGATCTTGTAACAAATACATACAGAGCGTTGGATCAGTCATTCAGGTGTCATCTTAATACAAGATTGTGTATGTATTGTGCAAAAATTAACACTATGCATACCATGTACATTTTCTTTGTCTCATTTTATCACTTTTTGACAAGTTTGAGTGCTAGCAAATTTCTGGAGCTAAAATCTTTCAACAAATACAGAACGGAAGCTTTAAATGTAGACAATGAGTCTACAACAATGCTAACCAAGTATGTAGAAAAAACGTATAATGGTCATGCTTCAGACTAATCAAATTTTGAGGAATTTATAACTACTGTGCTGATGTTTACTCAATTTTTAATGCTTGCTGCATTTATGCCAATCACAAGTGCTCCTTGTAAATGTAGTTTATTATGAAAGAAATTTCTTCGTAACTGTAAAGCAGTCTTATTCTTATCTCGTACAAGAATAGAAAGGAAAACCTGATTGACAATCTTCTTAGAAGAGCTTACTCAACTAGATTTTAAGTATGGGTGGGTCTTCTAAATCTGTGCTATTAAGAAGGACTGCCTGAACTTTTATTAAGCTTCCAAGTGCCACACTGAATATATTGTAAATAAATAATGTATATAACACTGTTTTCTTTGCAAATGTTTAACCACTTTGTATCCACGAACATTTGGCACATAATCTTGCTGCCTGTTCCTTCCTGACATTTTTTGTAACTATAATGAAACCTCTGGCTTTTAACCCAAAATAAATTATTATAATATATAAACGAAAAGAATTTATTGCTCTTTGAAATAATCTTTCATTCACTGAATGTAGTACCTCATTCAAAAAGAAGAATAAATAAAAACAAAGTTTTTATCAAAACATACCAGCCAAAAACAAATTCCACTAACTTGAGGACAAAGTAAAGTTGAAAAGCAATCAACAGAAATGTTGCACTTAAAGTCTTGATTACTATCATCACACATGGAAGTAATTGAAATTAAATATACAAAAAGTAGGTGAATAGATTGAGAACATTAAACTCTAATAAAATCAGTCAGATGATTACAGTCTATAAATAAGGCTTCTTTTAAATTTATCATGTAGTTTATCCTCTTAGATAGTTGTTTTTTTTATTTCTATTAGCCTTATATTATAATTGTAATAAAGGTTAATATTTTGTACAATATGTTTTGTTCTTGCAGGAACAAGCATGGAAGAAGTTCGGTAAAATCTGAGACCTCCCTCATCATTTAGTTCATCTTCTGATGCAACTGATGGTCCTCCACCATCAGCAAGGTTGATTATCAATATTTGAACATATTTCAATCATTAATTCATATACCAGTTTTTGTAAAATTTCATATGTATATCTTTAGTGCCAGGAATTACAACAAATACCATGATCCTGAAAATGCTAAATTTTATAGGCATTAAAATTATAACTTGTAATAAAAGTTGTATCTACTGTGATAATGCAAACAATTCCAACAGTATTTTATTATTTATTATTTACATTCTTGAATTTTCTAGTAAAATTGTAACATAAGTGTAGTGTTATATTTAAATGTTTTAGTTCTTCTATCATGCAATAATATTTTACAACATGCATTTTCACCATGCATACAGGTAACCTAAAACTTATTGTACTTGTTGTAACATACATTTTACCATCAATAAGTTGAATTTTGTCAACAAAAATATTTTTTTTTATTCATATCAAAGTTTGATTAGTTTTTATGGTTCTAAATATCCAAATTTGTGTTGTATTTTATTAAATTTACTTTCTAATTGCCAGCTGTTTTATAATGCATGTATTAGACAATTTTGCTATGCTATTGTTTTTACTTGTCAGTAATCTTGTACTGTAATTAGTTTTAATCCTTCCATTTCCACCTTTTAAAGGTAATTTCCAAAATTACTTAGTGTGTACATTATTATTATATATACTGTTTAAATGCTGAACCAAATTTTATAAAACCATCTGTAAAGGTTACTTTACATGTGTGTCTAGGACATTTTTCATTTCAGTTGTGGATTTTTTATTTTTTTATTTATTTTTACCAGATTCAATTTAAGTGTACTTTAGTTTCCAAGAATTGAGCTTAAATTAAAATCATGTTGATTTTTAATTTTGTGAGTTAATGAATAATTTAAGAGAAAATATAAAGCATTAGTAATTCTATAATTCAGTCATTGTAATACTTGTACTGTATATATTATAATGGTTCAGACTTGAATGTGAAACATTTAGTATCTTTAATTTCATATCAGTTTAGTATTTTGTTTTCATGAACATGTGTTTTACATACATATAAATGATGATCTTTGTTGTCCAATTATAAAACTTAAAAAGTGGGCAATTGTAAGTTAATAGTTGTGAAGAATCATCACATTTGTTTCCCTGATCTAATTACTCTGGTCTGGTAATTGTATACATGTTTATCGTAAAGCACATATTGATGGTTTTGTAAGTAAAATCTAAAATAAAGCAAAGAAAATGTCCCATATTTGCATATTTCTTTACTTAGAATTTAATAGCTGGCTTGTAAAATGTAATTTATTTCTCTATGAGATGCTCTAAAGTTTATTTTACTTTTTATATAGACATTAAAATAGTTATTTCTAGCAATTTATTTGTGGTTTCTAGTAGTTACTGTATGAATAAAGTATTACTTTTGTCTTCATAACTGTAGTAATGTCATTTCTCTCAGGTCTTCATTGAGGTCTGCTCTTAAATCAGCTCGCCCACCTAGTGCCAGGCCAGCACCACCAAAGGTTCGAAATCGTGACATTATACAGGCAGAAGAACAAATGAGGTAGCTACTTGACTAAGATACAATTATTACAGAGAGCTACTAAATTGTTTTTAAAAAAATATTAGTTATATTAAAGGTAGAATTAATGGTAATAAGGGATATTGTACATTGTTTGTTGAAGAATGCATTGAGAATTGTTGTTGATTTTGGCAAATGTACATAATCAGTTAAGCCTCTGTGTGTAAGGATTTTAAATTAATAAAGTAAAGATTTTAATTTGCATGATTTCAAGGGTGTACTGCATTAATTAAACATTGTACCAGAGATATAACTTTATATTATTTTCGTGGGAAATATATGCTCATCTTTTATTAATGTACTTTCAACTTCACAGCAATAAGTTCTTGTATTATTAATATTTCCAAGTAAAATTTTTATTTTATCCTTAAATTAAAGATTTCTTAAACCCTTCAAATATGAATTTTAAAATACAAATAGTACATAATTAAGTAAAATATAAGATTTAAATGCAATTCAACTGTTTGTCAAACTAATTTATATAAGGCAAGAAAAAATTTTAAGTGCCAGGAGTGAATGGTCCAACAGTATAAAGCAGTGGTCAGACTTGTAAGTGTGTACTCCACACTAGTTAAAAGATAACCTTTAGAAATTATTGTTTTAAATAAATGCTTTTTCTATTGGTTATAAATGTATAATTCAAATGAACTCATTTGCTTTGCAACAACCTTTCTACTTTCAAAAGTCTGTGTGGCTACTATTAGAGGGAGGAAATTTTCAACTTTTTCTTTCAAAGTCTCAAGTGTTATGGTAAAACATGTTTGGAATGTGAGATTGTATGCTTAGAAGCTTGTCTATACATCATTGTGGTACTTCAGAGAAAAACTAAATAGAAATAGAAAAATACCCAAACTGAGATATTTGTAACTGCATGCACATCATGTGACAACAAAATTGGAGTTTTACTTATTGTTTTAGATGTTTCTTTTGAAATAAAGGAATAAAAACTTAGATTATATGAAACTTGAAGTTACAATGTACTTGATAATAACCCTGGCATGGTCAGGTGGTTAAGGCATTTGACTTGTAACCCGAGGGTTGCATGTTCAAATCCCCATTTCACCAAATATGCTCGCCCTTTCAGCCAAGGGGGCATTATAATGTTACAGTCAATACCAACTATTCGTTGGTAAAAGAGTAGCCCAAAATTTGATGGTGGGTGGTGTTAACTAGCTACCTTCCCTCCAGTCTTACACTGCTGAATTAGGGACAGCTAGCTCAGAAAGCCGTTGAGTAACTTTGCATGAAATTAAAAATACAAAATTGATAATACTAACTTCATGAAAATACATTAGTAGTAAGGTGGTTTAACCCTTATGCACCAGGTATACCCCCTTTAAAACCTTTTTTTCTGTACAAGTCATTGCGTTACATTTAAAATTTAATTGTGAATATTTAATATCAATGCATACAAATAAAATAAACATTACAATGTATGTTATGAGCTGAAGTTTTATATATTTTATTTTAAAAGAAACCTTTAAAAAAATTACTTTAACTTTAGATGTATCATCATGTGGCCAACAAGCTATTAACATTCTCTACTCTTGGCTCTCTATACATTCAGTAATACAATGAAAGTTGAGTAGAGGTACATTTAGACAATATGGTACTTACATAAACTTTGATTGCACATTTCTGAATTTTGTGAATAAATATAGTTGAAACAAGCAATATATTTTTCAACCTCCCTTACAGGTGCCATATCCATCTTCAGCAGATGCTACATAACACACAATATAATCTTGCAATGGTTATTTTGAAATGGGCTCAAAGTTATCTCATGGAGTATATGCAACTGACTAATATTTTTGGCTGCTTGATCAACTATTGCACTTACAGCTATTTCTTACCTGAATATGTTATAGTTAAATTTTATGTAGGTTTTTATGTTTTAGTTAATTATTCATTAAACTTCTTTTAAAAGGGATAATTGGAGGGATTAAACATTTTTAAATATACATCATATTTTGCATCTGTACTCATGACTTTAGGATATTACATGGTGCATTAATATTGTGCCAGAGGGTTGTGCGTGCTGCCAGAGATGCTAATAAGCCTCTAGGGCACTGTCAGTGTGTAAAGGACAAGAACAGAAAAAAAAACACATTAAAAATTAAGTATATGTTAAAAGAAAAACATCCAAAATTAAAATATAAGTAAAACAATATTTATAAAGGTTGCAACCTGGTGAACAATAGAATTATATCCCTAAGAACTAAAGGATATCATGCAAATACCACAGGCATTTAAGAGATGAGTATTAACGAATTCTGTTGAAAACTAAAATAGTTGATGGATGGCACATGAAAAAGGATACTTTGTTAATTATTGGTGACTATAGTGCAAAAATTGGAAAGATGAATGAACCAGACATAGCAGGAAAATATGGATTATAGGTATGAAATGGAGCAGGAGAAAGGTTATTGGAATTTTGTGACAAAAACACCGTAAGCAGCAAACACCAACTTCAGTTAACCTAAGCATAGACTACATGCTTAATAGACAGTATTGAGACCGAATGGACTATATTATTCACAGTAGAAGGTGGGAAAGCATACTTCAATTGGCAAAGACATTACCAGGCTATGAGTGTGGAACAGATTGTGAACTACTAGATGCAGTCTGAAAAGAGGTAAGAGACAATACTGTGTAAGCAATAACCAAGTGGAGGTAGTGGAAAGCTTAATTTTTCAATAGTCTAGAATACAGAAGTGGAAGTTGTGATGAAGTGATAAGAACAGCAAGGTCTGTTTTGACTAACATAGTACAAGGCGTTTCTGAGAAACTTTAAGATAAATTGTTTTTTCTCAGTAGTGATACACCTTACAAAAAAATCAGGAGAAAGAAGATCACCTTATTGAAGTGTGGTGCAAGAGAAGATTGCTCATGATCCAATAAACAGCAAGAAGGAATAGTTAATGTGTCCTGGACCAAGTAAGAGATACTGGGTCTTTTGAAGCTGCTGCTTTTCAAGAAGAAACTGATATATATTGGACATGAGCTGTTAGCAAACAAAAATGAAAATACAGTGATGTGGTAAAGTCAAAGGAAGCAAAAATAGAGTAATAGCTTACAAAAGGTGAATAAATGGTGTGTGTCTCTAGTAGCACCTTTCCTCCCCTCCCCCTTCAGTGGCACAGCAGTATATTTGTGGACTTGCACCACAAGAAACTGGGTTTTAGTATCTGTAGTGAGCAGAACACAGATAGCTCGTTGTGTAGCTTTGTACTTAATTCTCAGTAAATAAACAAAATGTCTCAAGTGGCTTCAGGATGCAATTATTGATATGTCATCTTGGAAAGAGTTAGCTCATTTGGTCACTAGGAGTCAGTGCCATCTTTATTGCTCTTGACTATTACAGATAGGTTTCAAGTACTTTTATGCAAGGTTCAACAAATCAAATACACTTTCGATTATTAAATAGAGAATTTATTATATATTTGATATTACAGAGTAGAGCAATGAATTTTGATTATCAGATAAATTAAACTGAGATAAATGCAGATTTTCCCATATTTTATTTTTCAGTAACTAACACCATTATTTGGGTGAAGTGTAATAATAGTATATCTTTCTTTTTTTATCAATCATTTAAAATATTTAATAATAAAGATCAAGAGAAATAGACAACACTACCACAGTGTCCTTTTGATGATAAAAATATCTAGATGTATAAGTCTAAATGCAGCTAAGTTTTAAGATGTTTTCCATGATAGAGATTTATGAACATAAACATTTATGTTTAGTCTATTATTTGTTGCCATTTTTAAACTTTTTCATACAAAAATGCTTGGTGAAAAAAAAAGTCAATTTGCAGTTTCATATGGCTTGGGTATATCCTTGATGGTTAATGTAATGAACAGCAGTTCATGGGTATCAGGTTTGAGACAAGTCTTTGGCAGACACATGTTACACCTTTAGCTATGTATATGTCATATGAATGGCAGATAACTAAAATATTTAGTTAAAACTAGTCACTTTAAGCAGTAGGTACTCTTGACTAGTTGCTTCATGTATAAGGATTCATTTCAGGTGAAGAATACCTCTATTCAATTACGAATTGCAAACTTTGACATAACTATCCAACCATTAGAGTAGCTATTCAGACAAACAAGCAAGCTTACTAGATGAGCTGTGATTTGTGTATATTTTAAGTAATTTTGGTGCCAGTGACTTGTATTTTCAAAGTAATAGGTGCAAGTATGGTTTACATTTGTTGTTTTTTATGGTGTTTGCAATGATGTATGAATCTTTTTTTTTTGTAAATGTTTTGAAGCCAAACCATTACTCTAATTTAAAAAAAAAGATCAAAATGGTTAATAGTACTCTGTTTGCAGGAATTTGTTTGTGGTTATTATATAATGTTAAAAATGAGCAACAATTTTTTGTTAAAGGTTGGCTAGTGCAAAACCTGTTACTAATGTGATAGTTGACTCAGAATCCAAGTCTGATGATGAAGATGAAGCATTTGTGATTGAAGAATCAGGGCCCCTTGAGCCTGAACTAAAACCTGTAAGTTGATTAATTTTATTAGTTTCGTAGTGCAGTTCAATACCACATTAAATAAGCTCTCTCAAACATTTTAATGAGGTGAAGATAACTGAGAACATACTGTGAAACCTTTTTCTTCCCCAAAAATTCTTCTGTCAAAATATCTTTCATTTGATTAGATTTCCTCAGATATTCTGGTTCATGCAAACTGTTTACTCAGCAAAAGTTTTAGTAGTTATGAAAAATACCTGAATTGTTGTATTATGTATAACTCGTCTGATTCATAGAACCAATGTGTATGTGCTATCAAAAGACCTACAATATGCACTTTTTGTTTTTGATTTGCTGCCAGCTGTTTAATTTTGGAATTAATGTGAACAATCATTAAATTACTATTGGCTATTTATGAAACTAGTGTGCTGTAAGCTATATTGCTTTTATGATTTGTTGTCTTATTTCACTTCTTGTGTTTATTTATTCAGGACTCAGTTTTTGCTTGCATTTATTTTATTTGAATGTAAGAGTTGAGTAAGAGTTTGTTTTCTAAACATTTTTCTGAACAGCTGTTTGAATGTGTAAGCCTATAATCATTTTGAATATATTTGTTCTATTTACAAAGTTCTTCTAAATATATTAATTAACTTTCATGTATTTTTATATAGAATGCATCTTGTTCAGTTTTTTGTTGAATTAATAATGCTCATAAGATGTTACCAAAAACTGAGTTTCATAATTATTGTAGCCGTTACAAAAAAAATTAATCTACCAGTTTTGAGTTTTTTTATTTGTTATTTTTAACTTCCTAGTGCCTGAGGAAGGTCTTAACTTATCTTGTTCTTAGTAAATTGTGTGAGATTTTCAGTAAATACATGTAGCTACTGATTAGCACTATTCCTGTTATCAAGCAAAGTGACTAAATGCTAACCAAATATCCATTAAAACTCTTCTTTTAACAGAGGATTACTGCATGTGAGAAAATATTTGCTCAAGTACCCAGTCTCAAGTTCTTAAAGTTTGATTTCATTGTTACTTTTCTAAATGTTAAAAATTAGATATTTTTCTAAACTTGAATATATTTTGTTCCTTATTTATAGGAACTTCTAGCACCAAAAGACCCAATAGAAGATGAACAACAAGGTATGTCTATAACCATACTAACACTATGTAGCTGATACAAAACTTTAAAGAGTGTTTATAAACACACACATAATCTTAAGAAAGATCTTTTGTTTTATTTTATTCCTTTTTTTTGTGTTTTGTGTGGCTTAACTGTTGAACACTTTTGTTACAAGCCATTTCATTCTACTGTAGGCTTAAGTAGAGACATAGAAATTATTTGTAACTTTTATTTACACATAGAGCTGACCTCTTAGTTTAACTCATTGGGACATCTTTATGAGTAAAATAATAATTCTTTGAAAACATGTTTCATTACAATGTCAGCATGTGTTTACTGGTTGTCATGAGATCATACTGTCAGAGCAGTAAGTCTGATAGGCTTATAATTTTTGTAAAACCTATTTCTTTGGGATTGGCTAAATATATGTTTATTAACTGGTAGGAAGAGATTAATTTTGTTATTCATTTATCACTTTTTGAATGGGTGTTATTGGTATTAAGATGAATTTTATTCTTTTATATAAAACTATTCTTAATATTGTTACACAAGGCACATGCCAACTACTTGTACTGGTAGCTCATGGGTAATGTAATTTGAGGGCCTAACATGATCTACATGTCCTAAGTTATTTGTAACTTATAATTGCATGGACAGTGGTTAGTCAAGGTACAAAGGGCAATATAAGAAAATTTAATTTATTAAATAGATGTATACTGTTACAAACTTAAAGCTAATTAGGATAAATGAATGTGGTACCATATTATATTATGAAGTCATTATACAAGGAAAAAAAGGGGCAATTTAGATTTAATTTTTTAAAATTATTTTTGGTTGTTGCAAGGTCGGTTAAGTTGACTGATCCAATTTTGACTTAAGGTAGAGAAAATAACAGATAAAATATCAAGTTTTACTGATAAAAAAAAAAGTTTGACGTGTGTTTAGGAAGTATTAGGATTACACAAAAGAGGTCTGAGATAAGAAATATTATTTTTACTTTTAACATGAAAATTACTTTTCACAAAGACTGTTCAAAACAAATATGCAGTATATTCATGAACAAATCTTTATTTTGTTTTGTTAAAAATACTTCACTAAATATGAATTTTTTATATGTTGAAGACTTATAATATTAACTGAAAGACTGACAAATTTTGTGAACATATCCACTATTGAAAGTTAGAAGTATTACATCTAAAAAGACTAAATAAGTACAAATAGGTGATGTGATTGGTCAAATATAGACCAAGCCCATGTTGAGAGAGTTAAAACTATCCTGGCAAGATCAATTACTATTTGAAATTTTGATGAGCTAGAAAGGTTATATTTGAAAGTTTACCATTGTTAGACATATATGAGGAGTGTGTATCATTACCTGTATGATTTTGGTCACATCACTGTTATTTTCAACAGATTTATTAGTTTGGGAAAGTTTATTCGTATTAGAGTATGAAGTGTTTTTACACATTTTTTAAGCTGTTCATTGTGAGATAAAGTGATTTTGATAATATCTGGTAGAGTGCTTGATGCTCTGGTAGTTTCTTTATGATAAAGGATTTGAAAGAATGCTATTAGAAGCACTTTTGGAATTGGTGTTATTGGTAGGAAGATTAATTTTGTTATTCTTTTTAAGAAGGAATGTATCAGTTCTCTTTGCAAATTTTTGTTGTTGGTTGTTTCTTCCAGTGAAGTATTGACCTTGTGACTGTAGTGTGAAATTTCTTATCTAGAATATTGACAGAATGTTTTAGTGATATCCATGAGTTGTAAAGGGGTGTTTTCAAGAATCATTTTGCCACTTATTGCAGAAATTGATAACATGCTCCTATTGTTATTGGTGCTGTTAATGCGAGAGATTGAGATATATTACGATTTATGTTGTGCATTAACATCTTGGCACATTGATAATGTCTTGTTCGTTTCTCAGTAAGTGTTCTGAGTTTTTGAAATAGTTGTTTTCTGCTGTGGTGGAGTGACTTACTGCTTGGGTCACGTGGAGTGGAAAAGGGTAAGGGAAAAAAGAGGGAGTAGCTTCTTCTTCAGAGTGTATATTGCAAATTGATGAAATATAAACAGTGCATTCCTCGTCATTGTAAGAGTTGATGATAACAGATGACAGACTAGGCTAGTGTGTCCTAATAAAGGTAATTAATTCTACAAGAGATTGATTGGTGAAGATTGATTGTAATGTGGCATATGCAGTGTTTAATACTGAATAAATTTTTAACAATAAAGGAGTGGAAGGGTGTGTGAGTAAGCAATAATGACGGCAGAAGCATAAGAAAAACAAATGTTGCTATATGTGGAATGTGAGGTTTTATGGGAAATGTAATTTGTGTTTGTAACCCTAGCAGAATTTAAATAAGAACTTGGAGAATTACAGTAAGAGATTGAATGTGTTTTTAGTTGGGTGGATTGTGTGAGATGTTGGTAGCTTCTGAGAAGGAAAGGATAGAAGAACTATTGGGAGTAGAAACAAGAGATGATTGAGGTGACTTAAAAGGAGGAAGACAAGTGGGCAGAACACAGATAGATGATTGTGTAGTTTTGCACTTAGCAACAAACAAAAATACACCAACCAACTTGCATCTTTCTTATCCACTTGAGCATGTGCAGTCAAATTATATTTCTTAAATTGATAATGGCCTTTATCTCAGAGTGTTTTATTATTATTCATATTTCAAGTGTGGAGTCCAAGAAAACTGTTTTGCTTGATTTTTCCTGAGACCAATTCTATTTACATATTTATAAATTTTATTGTCATTTTTATGTTTATTTTTGTAGGTAGCTTGGTGAAGCAACTTCTCGAAACTAAGAAAGATCTTGAAGGGGGTAGTCAACAACTCACAACACGCAGAGTAGAAATAGTAAGTCAGAGACATTAGTTGTACATAAAAACCTGTAAAGTTATTGCTATTTTGGTTTTAATTGTGGATCTTCAATCATAAGACATGTTTTTAAAAATATTTCTTTCAGTTAAGAGTGTCAGTGATCTTATTCACAATAAAGACATATTTAGTTTGATAGTTTTCCTCTACCAGGCTCTAAAGCTGCAATTGAGAGTGGTTCTGAACATTGTAAAGATAATTTTAATTCTCTCTTTCCCATGCCCTCTTTTATTCTGTTGACTTTGCAGTCCATTTACGGGATTGTGGTGAGTTTATGGACTTACTATGCTGAAGTCCAAGGTTTGATTCTTTACAGCTAACATAGTAGGTGGCTCCTCATTTTTTTTGTTCTAACACAACAAATTACCTGAAGAAATGTTGTTCCAATGCACTAATGCCTTTACAGATGTCAGACAACAATTTTTCATTCATTGGGATCATTCACTTTCCTAGAATTCATCCCCATTTTCATTGACAAGGTTGGTATGAAATTGTTCCATATTGCTTATTTTGAGCTCTCTATGGAGCAATGAAAATACTGGGAGTCAGATTCGCCACTTTTAAATGTCCTTAGCAGCCTGGTTGAATTTTCTGCTGGAGAACATTGTGCAGGTTGGTACCTGGACCTCCCCAATACTTTTATTTTGCATGATTTGTCTGTATCTTCATTAGATTGTGTTCAATTATGTTCTGTAACCATTTTACCCACTTCTACTAAATTACACAGAGGGGATGAGTATTTTTATTCCTATACTTGTATCTTTACCTTTTCAGGGTTCCTTACCTTATTTTTACAGAATCCTACTTTGTGCCCCTTGGTGTGAATTCCTATATGTGGTGAGGGGACCTCCCAGGGAAGGTTCTGTTCTTTCAGTTTACCTCCTCTGGGATCTAAACATCCACCCATTTGTTTGCCATGCATGGTGACCCATGAAGGGGAGGAGAGAATCCTGGTGGTTGAGGGGTCTGACCCTAACACACCACTTTGGCCTTGAATTCCTGTAGACGGTCAGTCATGGGATGCCCCCCTTGGGTCAATCTGCTGGTCATCTAGGCTAGTATCAACCAAATACCAGTGTTGGATGTTCTCAACAGGTGTTGTGGACATTGAAGAACATCCCTAAGTCAGAGGTTCTTGCTGGTTTCTCCACCCAAGGAATTTCTGCAGTAAGGCATATCTCCACTCGCAAAGATGGAATTACAATGTCAACCAGTGTCCTCATTCTGACATTTACATCACCATGTCCACCTGCTACCATCAAGGCAAGTTATCATAATTTCAGGGTACAGCCACACATTCCAAACCCTCTTGGATGTTTCCAGTATCAGGAGTTCGGTCACTCAAAGACGTCATGTCGTGGTTCCTTGACGTGTGCTCATTGCTCTGACAAGGACCACGATGCCTATGAGTGTGAAACGGACCCTTATTGCAACAATTACTATGGCTCTCACCCATCCTACTTTTGTTCATGCCCTAAATGGTTGGAGGAAAAAGAGGTGCAATGTTTTAAAATGATTCATAGCATTACTTATCCTAAGGCTCGAAAGTTGCTGTCCACCACTTCATCTCAGACGTATGCTGCTGCACCTTGTTTCACTACTACAGTGAGAGTGCAGACAGATCTCTGTGACTCCAGAAGAATCATTCTCAAACTAAATGAAAAGTCTTCTGACCTCCATATATAAAGTTAATGAATCAACTTCAACACACATCTCTGTCCCTAACATACATTCCAGCAAATCCCAAGATCCACTTCCTTTGGTTCTGGGCACAGGCAATACCTCGGATACATCTTCTTCTCCCATCCCAAGATGCAAAGCAATCATTTGTTCACGTCCTTAGTCTTTGAAATCCTCTTCCAACAGCAAAGACCTGCCCAATTGACCCAGAGAAGGATCTGTGGAGGTCGATAAACCTCCCTCGAATAAAGACAGTAAAGAAAAAAGAGGTGTTCATAAAGAGAAGGGTTCTCCACCCAATTCGCTTAAACATAAATAAAAATGGCCACATTGATATAATGAAACTGTCGAGGTTTATGTTCTAATCTAGATGACATCAAAACACTAATTGCTTCCTACCATCCTGTATGCCTTTCCTTACAGGAAACACTTCTGAAACCTGCTGATACAGTCACCTTTCGACAGTTTTCTTTGTATAAAAATGACAGACTGTGTGATGGACGAGTGCATGGAGGGGTGGCACTGTTGGTTGAGCAGCATGTGCCCACCCTGTCTTTGCCACTCAACACACCCTTGGAGGCTGTAGCCATCTGTGTTTTCTTGGAATGTACAATCACTGTTTGTTCTCTCTACCTGTCACCTGGAGAGACCTATGATCAATCAGACCTTGGTGCTCTCATTGAACAGTTGCTCTCTCCTGAACCATGTACCCTGATGGAAGCTGGATCAAACAAACTGAAATGCTGCACCATCTATCTCCTGCTTCTCTTGCTGTTCTTTTGATTGTTTTTAACTGGATCTGGCAGGAGAATGTTTTTCCTGATGACTGAAACCAGGCTATATTGTCCTACCTTTCTCTAAGCCTGGGAAGGATCCCAAGATTCCTTCAAACTACCATTCAGTTGCTTTGATGAGCTGTCTCTGTAAGACGTTAGAGAGGATGGTTAGTGCTTGTCTTGTTTGGTTCTTCAAATCAAACAACCTCCTCTTGCCCACTCAGTGTGGGTTCCAACAACAGCACTCCACCATGGACCACCTGATTTGACTTGAAATGTTGATCAGAGAAGCCTTTGTCAAATACAAACATTTTTGTATCAATATTCCTTGACATTGAGAAGGCTTATGATACAACATGGAGGTATGGCATGTTGCAAGACATTTATATATGGGTTACGTGGCCATTTGCCCATTTTTTAATACAAATTTTGTAATGTATGAGTGATTCCAAGTTTGTGTGGTTTCAACACTTTCCCACTCTTTTCTGCAGGAACTTGGAGTCCCTCAAGTCTGTGTTTTGAGTATTACACTTTTCAGTATAAAGATTAATGGCAATTACAGGTCAAATGTACAAGAACACTGAACCATTCTCCTTGTTCTCTCTTCCATTGCTTGGGGAGTGGATTGATGTTTTATGCTAAAGATATATCATGCTCTTATTTGATTGAAACTCAACTATGGATCACTGGTCTATGGGGCTTTCAGCACTTCCCCAATTTAGAACTTATACATTGGCTCATGAACCTTCTTTGCACCTCCGCTGTTTGCAAATTCTCTTTACAGTATGCTTCAAAACTTTGTTCCTTACTAAAGCATCACACCTGGGGGTTGTATTTTTGTTCCTCGGTGGGCCATTCTTTTTCAGAACAGACGATCTGCCATTGCTCCTTTTGGCCTTCGATCCAGATGCAGTTGGATGAATTGGGTCTGTTCTTGGATAACATTGCTGTATCCACTGGTCAGCCCATTCCACCATGGCTTTTTACAGTCCCCAAATATGAGCTATCTTTAAGTCATCTGAGAAAAGCAGATACTTCCGATTGGAAATACTGTCTGTTATTTGCTGAACATCTTTCAAACCATCCTCCCATTCCTATTTATAAAGATGGTTCAAAATTAGATAACTGTATGGGCTCTGCCATAGTTTGTTGTTGTTCAGGGGTTGTGTACAGCTTCTGTGTTCACTGCTGACTGTAAACCATTTCTCTTGCCCTGTATCACATAGAAGCTAAGCAGTACTCAAACTGCACTATTTATACTGACTCATTTAGTTCTCTACTGGCCCTGGAATTGCTTCACACTAGTTCACACCCTGTTCTCAATGATATTCAAAATTGACTGGCCCATTTCTCTTTAACATCTACTTCTATCCAGTTTTTCTGGATACTGGGCCACGTTGGTATTCACAGAAACAAGTTTGCTGACACCTCAGCTAAATCTATCTGCTCTGGCACTATCACCACTGTGCCTTCTGCATACATGGACTATTATGGTCCTGTATTCAAGGCTCAGCTCCATGCCAGATGGCAGTCAACTTGAAGTGAGCAATGTGAAAACAAGCTTTTCCAAATAAAACCCTCTATTGGACTTTGGCCATCTTGCTTCCATAAGGATCAGAAAGAGGAAGTTGTTCTGACTAGACTATGCATTGCTCACAGTTTTATAACTCATCATTTTTTTTCATCTGGGATTGATGCATCAATGCGTTATCTGTGTAACACTCAAGTCAATAAACCACATTTTACTGTCTTACTGCTGTTATGACTCAACGACGGCACCATTTTAAACATGTTTAGTTTCAAGGTTTATCTGTAACATTAGACAGTGTTATTGGTGATGGTGACACTGTCCACCTCGGAAATGTTTTTAGTTTTTTAAAGGCTATTAATCTTTTTAATGTTATTTAATTTTTTTAATTTATACAGTAGACTTTTTTAATGTGATTCTGTTTTAAGAATCAAAGTCCATGTAGTTTGATTTGAAACTAGAAAATGGCCATAACATCAAATAACTTGAAACCAGGACTGGAAAGGCCAACTTCAGGTGACTAATGCTGCTGTTTGAACTACCCATTAGTCATCCTGGCAAGTTATTATTAAAATTTTGCTACAAGTCTTGTAAAACTGTTATTACTTTGCTTTTTGAAAATCCCCATAATATTGAATAACTCGAAACCTGGACTGCAAAGGCCAACTTCAGGTGACTGATGGTGGTTTTTGTACTTACCTGTTAGTCTTCCTGGTGAATTATGATAATTACAATTATGCTACAGAAAGTCCTTTACAACTTGTATTACTGTAGTTTTTCTTACTGCTGTAGACTAGATGTAAACATTGGTTTTAATGCTATTTGTTTTTTTTAAAACTTTGTTATGTTTTACCTTAATTTCCTATTATGAATTTTACTAAATTTTTTAAATTTTAACTTATTACTGGATGTTTGATGCAGAGAGCCTAGCTGCTTTGTTCCTTAAAACACCAAACGAACCAACCCCATTGTGATTCTGGTGGTTATAGACGTATAGATATGTTTGTTTATTCATACTCTTCTTGTTGTTTAGAGTAGCAGGTAATACATATTTAATTTTCCATTAATCCTATAAAAAGAGTTGGTCGAGTTAACTAATCTTTGAATTGTGAAACTGTACATACCACAGTTTTAATTTACTACGTGTGTTCACAGAATTCAGCAAGTTGTAGTAAATGTTACATGTGTCGTGTACAGAAAAGTTTTTTCAATAAAATATCTACTAAAGATATATCTTTAAATTTCTAAAATCTTTACAGGTTAAGTCTAAATGAAAGCTGATTATCATGCTAAAAGTAAAGGTATATCTTTTTATATCTTAGTTTTTGTATTTTGTTTAACCTATAGAACCTCTTAAAGGATTATCAAAATATTTTTATGTGAAAATATCTTTTTTCTTAATCATGATATATATTAACTTTAGAAAACTCAAAGTACAGTAAAAGGAATTTTAAAATGAATAATACAATTTTTTTCATTTCACTAATTGTAACTCTATTCTTTATGTTTTAAACTCTTAACCTGTTTTACAGTTTCTCATTTATTTTATGGTTTTGTTGCCATTTCTTGTACCACTGGAAGAGGAATCTTTATTGAAAAAGTAATAAATCAAACAGGAATCCATTAGCTATTTTTTGTAGAGCTGACACACATAGGCATTTGAGCTAACTCATCTGGCTTTCTGAACATGAATAGGTTGAAAACATTCTGTTAACTATTGAGAGCAGCAAAACCACAATAATATGACAGGATATTTCTCTTAAGTGAATACTTTTCCTGCAAAATTTAAAAGATCAAATGTTATCATGATAGAGAGAATAATGTACGTGTTCTACTATTTTTAAACATTTTCATCAGTCATTAAAATTTATCAGCAAACGGTCTTAAAAGTCACAAGGGGAGGAGGTTATATCTTGATTTTGACTTTTAATGATATTTCAGGAAAGAGAGAAAATTCAAATTTTTGATGTTTGCTTTTAATTATATTTACTTTGAGTTTCTGATTGGTTAGAAACTGCAACAATATTGTAGAAGTTAAAAGCATTTCAAATGGAATATTCATAGCTGAGATACACCACATGACATAGCAAAATGAAGTTTGAGATTTTTTATTATTAATATTCTCTTAAATGATATTGAAAACATTCATACCTTGATGCCACCACATGGTATGACTGTCAGGATAGAGGATCTGAGGCATAGAGTCATGAGAAATTTTGTGTTGAAGCTTAAGTACAGTTCATTTTGCCGATTAATTTAACTGACAGCCTGGAAAATAATCTGATTGTTCATGTTGTATAATGAAATTGCATTGGGTGGTAGAAGTTATAAGTAGGTACATAAAACAGTGGAAGCTATGGAACAAAATATTTACCAAAACAGCACGTTATTTTACAGTGGATTATTTGACAGTTAGAATCTGACAAGTTATTGCAAAAAATGGTCAATGTGGAAAAGGTTTGAAGCAGGTGATGTGACTTTGGATTTTTTACCATTATTTGAACTTACCATCTGTAGCATGTAGCATTAAATACAAAACATCATCTACCAGAAGATAACTATCACATGTTTGAAATAAGGTTTACTTTCTTTGGATTAATAATGAAAGACAAATAACCCATCTTTACTAACCTGATATATCCTGTGTCACATACACATGAGAAATGCATTGTTGTGCATATATAGCATTTGTAATGTGGTTCCTGGTAATTGAATGATAAAAAAAGAACACAGGTACAAAAGACTGCCTTCCACTTCTAAACATATTTAGAATGCTTTAATAATAAGCATGGCCCTTCTATTGAATGAGACCGTCATGAAAGATGAAATGCAAAAATTTATATAGTATGGGAAATTTTAATGAATGAGTTATGGGGAGTATTAAAAGTGTATTTCTGGTTTTTAATATATTTGGTAAACAATGTACATGTTATGTAAATAAGTAAAATAATTTTTAATAATAAGCCAAATTTCTATATTATAGACCTTTTTCCACCCTTATCTTTTGTTACACTATCAAACAATATAAATATATTCTTATTATATGCCTTTGTGTTTATTCAATTTAAAGGATAAATCCCAGATGATTGACACAGCACATGGCAAGAAGGAAAAAGAAGTGATGGCCAGAGAAGTAGAAAAATTACGCGAGTTCATACAAACTGTAAGCCGGAGTGCCAACCCTCTTGGGAAGATGTTAGACTACCTTCAGGAAGACGTGGATGCCATGCAGCAGGAACTAAAAATGTGGCAAGATGAAAATCAAAAAAACCTTGTGGCTCTTCGAAGAGAACAAAGGTTTGAAATGTTTACAGTATAGTTGTATTATTATAGCAATATAGATTATAAAGAGACTTCAAAAATACTTGTACTACTAAATATTTATAGAAGTCACAATGATCAGTATTTGTTCTTATAGTTTCTAATTTAAAGGTAAGAAATAATTGATTTGATTACAAAACTGTATGGTGCACAATTCTCTGCTGAGTGAAAGGATCACTGTCAAAATTAGTGACCCAAATTCAATATAATACATCATATTCGAGTACTAACTTATTGAGGAAATACATGGAATTAAACATGAAATATTTGACATGGTTTCAAACCATCAAAAATAAAATGATGAATATTTACTTTTTTGTGTCTCTGAACAGTGTGCTGCCATGTACAATAACAAAAAAAAATTTATATCTAATCAGATGATTAAAAAAGAAATTTTAATATGTGACCTTCATGACCTAACTACTATTCCTCCAAATTAAATGAAATTAATTTCATGTATTACAGCACATATAATAAGAATAAAACATGGCCATATTCAGAGTACTATAAAAGTAATTTTGCTATATTATGCTTTCATTGCCTTTTTTTGCCCTCAGACCTCACCATATTTCAATTTCTCAACTTGTACTGCTTAGATATTTTAATGTCATGAAGAACTATATGTACAAGTATTTCTGTTAAAAAACTAATTTTAAATCTCAAAACTGTAGATTTTGCATTATGGTAAATGGTTAGGAAGTTGTAGTTTTTTTCTTATTTTACTAGTAATTCCTTTTGTTGTTGTTTTTTGTAAAAAAAAAAATAGTATTGAGACAATCAAAACAGACTACATGAGATTCTCTTTGAGTGATTAAATATCTTGTTTGCATGTGCAAATATTTTTCAGTGATACCAGCAGTTCTGCACAGTTACAATGCTAAAAACTTGTTTTTGAAACTCATTGTGGTCAGAACACAACACAGAAGTGCTTAACTTCAAACAAACAAACAAGAGTATGCAAAAGTTTTTTTGGTTTTTTTTCTTGCACAGAACCCTCCCCAGAGCAAATGTAAATGTTAGCCATTATGTTTCTGTTGATCATAGTGGCCTGAAATCTATTTTTTAAAAAAGGTCCAGTTTCCTATTTATGTGGACATTTAGTAACTGATCGTGCCAATCCTTCTTCATGTGTTTGTAAAACTATTCCCTCTAAAACAAGCTGACTGAAGATATCTATTGATGTGGAAATCGGTCACTGTTTACCAGAACCTCTGGTTGAAAGATCCAAAAAGATACGCTGAAACAATCTTAACTTGATGAAAATGGAGTTAGTAAAGAAGAGAATGAAATTCAAATGTAATGTTCTTGTGTCAAACAAATATGTAATCCGAATCACATCTTGTTACATTACATTAAAAGTAATGCAGAATATTATATGTACTATTATTCACACAATGTTTAATCTGCTGTATGTGAATGTTCCTTGATGTTTTTTGGTATTAGTTTTGTTTTCATTCCCTACATGTATATAGATGTATTAAAATTTGGCATATTTGTAAAAAAAAAAATATATGGTTGTTCATTGTAACACGATGATATCTTGTAGTTGGATTACTATTTACAGTGTAAAAATATTTAATTTTCTTTCATTTTTCTTATTCTTGATAGCAACAAAAGCTTTTTTCAATGGTTATCCTGCTTTACAACAAAAATGTGTACTTATACATAAATACAGCCAAATATTGTCCTTAACAGTCTACATTGTGTGTGTTCAACATTACACAACCTATCATGTATATTTGGCTCATAAACTCACTTTTTATATTACCCAAAAAACCCCATTATAATAGAATTAATTTGGCCTTTTTTGTTTGTTTTGTTAAGGATATATAAACTTATCACTTTTTCGTATAGTTTTCCATTGTGAAAACATTATTGTTCATCTCTTTAAAAATGCAGTAATGTTTTCTATGAGTAAGATAACTTCAAAATATACTGTGAAAAATCATTATTGTGTTATAGTGCAATAGGTAAAATCAAGATATCATATTTTTGTTTCTCTTGATAGTATCACAGAAACTGCTCTTGAACCTCTGCAAGCACAACTGGAGGAAGTAGAACAAGGTCTTCAAGATCAGCTAGCCAGTATTAGTACTCTAAAAGCTACAATCTTGAGAAATGATGAACGCATTGGTCGTATGATGGCATCTGTTAATTTACCCCAAAAAGTGTAACATGAGGACAGTTGACAAACTGTTTTTAACATTCAAGAGTTTTATGTTAATATATTGGCCTACTTATGTTTAATTCCTTCAACACTATGTGAAAAGATCTTTGGTTGAGCTGACAGAATACTTTTTCAGCTCATTCACACAACAAATTAACACTTTCTAGTCAGATTAGTGTGCATATTTATCTACTGTAGTGAGATGCACAACTGCTTTCCGACATGTTTTATATGTTCTACTCTTGTCACATGACAGCTAAAAGTATGTGGAAGTACATACAAGTAATTCAGATTTTTTATTTAACTGAGGTGAATAAATATTTTTGTCCTCACTCCTTAACACTTTTGTTACAAATA